>NC_053396.1:73281299-73376823 GCF_905171765.1 Bufo bufo
TGAGATACACCCTCTAAATAAAAGGGTTTGAATCAGGCATTTGAAATACAACCATTTGATATACAGCCATATTGTGCAAAGAAATATTTACTTCAGGCCTACCCTGGTTCAGACCGTGTGAGATACTCCCTCTACATACAGGGGTTTGATTCAGGGATTTAAAATACAGCCATTTGAAATACAGCCATTTTGGGCAAAGAAATATTTACTTCAGGCCTACACTGGTTCAGGCCCTGTGAGATCCTCCCTCTACATGCAGGGGTTTGATTCAGGGATTTGAAATACAGCCATTTTGTGCAAATTAATATTTACTTCATTCCTACACTGCTTCTGGCCCTGTGAGATACCCCCTCTACATTCAGGGGTTTGATTCAGGGATTTGAAATACAGCCAATTAAAATACAGCCATTTTGGGCAAATAAATATTTACTTCAGGCCTACACTGCTTCAGGCCCTGTGAGATACACCCTCTACATACAGGGGTTTGAATCAGGCATTTGAAATACAGACATTTAAAATACAGAAATGTTGGGCAAAAAAATATTTTATTTAGGCCTACAGTGGTTCAGGCCCTGTGAGATACCCCGTCTACATACTGGGGTTTGATTCATGGATTTGAAATACAGCCAATTAAAATACAGCCATTTTTTGGCAAATAAATATTTACTTCAGGCCTACACTGGTTTAGGCCATGTTAAATACTCCATCTATATACAGAGGTTTGATGCAGGGATTTGAAATACAGCCATTTGAAATACAGCCATTTTGTGCAAAGAAATATTTACTTTATTCCTACACTAGTTCAGGCCCTGTGAGATACTCCCTCTACATACAGGGTTTTGATTTAGGGATTTGAAATACAGCCATTTGAAATACAGATATTTTGTGCAAAGAAATATTTACTTCAGGCCTACACTGGTTCAGGCCTTGTGAGATACTCCCTTTACATACAGGGGTTTGATTCAGGGATTTGAAATACAGCCATTTAAAATAGTCATTTTGTGCAAAGAAATATTTCCTTCAGGCCTCCACTGGTTCAGGCCCTGTGAGATACTCCCTCCCTCTACATACAGGGGTTTGATTCAGGGATTTGAAATATAGCCATTTTGTGCAAAGAAATATTTACTTCAGGCCTACACTGGTTCAGGCCCTGTGAGATACTCCCTCCCTCTACATACAGGGGTTTGGATCAGGCATTTGAAATACAGGCATTTAAAATACAGAAATGTTGGGCAAAAAAATATTTAATTTAGGCCTACAGTGCTTCAGGCCCTGTGAGATACTCCCTCTACATACAGGTGTTTGATTCAGAGATTTGAAATACAGCCATTTGAAATGCAGCCATTTTGTGAAAATTAATATTTACTTCAGGGCTACACTGGTTCAGACCGTGTGTGATACCCACTCTACATACAGGGGCTTGAATCAGGCATTTGAAATACAGCCATTTGAAATAAAGCCATTTTTCGCAAAAAAATATTTACTTCATTCCTACACTGCTTCTGGCCCTGTGAGATACACCCTCTACATACAGGGGTTTGATGCAGGGATTTGAAATACAGCCATTTGAAATACAGCCATTTTGTGCAAATAAATATTTACTTCATTCCTACACTAGTTCAGGCCCTGTGAGATACTCCCTCTACATACAGGGTTTTGATTCAGGGATTTGAAATACAGCCATTTGAAATGCAGCCATTTTGTGCAAAGAAATATTTACTTCAGGCCTACACTGGTTTAGGCCCTGTGAGATACTCCCTTTACATACAGGGGTTTGATTCAGATATTTGAAATACAGCCATTTGAAATACAGCTATTTTGGGCAATCAATTATTTACTTCAGGCCTATACTGGTTCTGGAACTGTGAGATACACCCTCTACATACAGGGGTTTGATTCAGGGATTTGAAATACAGCCATTTGAAAATACAGCCATTTTGTGCAAATAAATATTTACTTCAGGCCTATGTAGTGTCCCACTAGGTAAAGGTGGGCACTACACAAGGGTCAATTGGTGTGCGTGTACTCCTACTCACAAGGAACAGAAATGTTATGTTTAACTATGCATTTAATGTATTTTCTAATGTGTTTTTATATGCAATGTTCCCCTGTGTAAATGCTTAGCAGGCCTAGTTAGGGTGTAGTTAGACATCCCAGACACTAGAGGGAGATAGGGAGCCCCTAGTATAAATGTCCAGGCCCAGACAGGGAGAGGGAGTTCAGAGTCAGGAGTCTGTGGAGACAGAAGTCAGAAGGCACCAGCCAGAGATATGCTGAGGGCCTTCTTTCTGACATGCAGCTTGATAGCCCCGGCTGCTAGCTATGACCAGGAGGCTAGTGAGGAACCCTAGCCTGCCTGTTGTCCAAGAGAGCCTTAGTTAGCTCAGAAGTCACCCCAGTTGTAGGACAGGTCCTCCTGGGAGAAACCTACAGTCATTCTCAAGCCAAGTAAGGATATTTCCAGCCAAGATAAGTACATTAATAGGCAGAGGAACTATAAAGCAAAGCAAGGATTTATACGGGAGGAAGATATATATATACCAAGGATTTAAGCCACCATTTAGGCATCCGGGCCTTGGGATTGAAACCAGACAGGAGTTCTAAAAGAACAGTGTACACTATTTCCGAGGAAAGGTACAACCTGATTCTGAGTGTGTTATGTATTTACCCTCTGAGTATCTTGCATGATCAATACCTGCCATCTTGTGGAATAAGCCTGCTTGTGAAGCTTGTGATTTAAAGGACTGTATTACTATCTTGATGTACAAAGTTGGACTGTTTAAGTAAAGCAACGTTTGGTTCACTATACCACCTGTGTATTTCACTTATTCCAACTATAAATTGGTGTGCCACCGTTACAGGCACTGGCGTCACGAATCCAAAAGGGACCTTGCCCCAGGCACACAAAATACCTGTAACATCCAGGGCACCTCATCCACCATCAGGCCTGGTCCCTACATACCGAGTGTGCCCCAGAGGAACTGTGTCTACCTCTCCTTCACTGCCGCATGCCTGCCCAGGGTCCTCCAATACAGTGAGCAACCCTCGATTGCCGTGACCTCACTTCGCTATACCCTGCAGGTCTGGCGTGCTGCACCTACACTGGTTCAGGCCCTGTAAAATACCCCCTCTACATACAGGGGCTTGATTCATGGATTTGAAATACAGACATTTTGGGCAAATAAATATTTACTTAAGGCTTACACTGGTTCTGGACCTGTGAGATACACCCTCTACATACAGGGGTTTGATTCAGGGATTTGAAATACAGCCTTTTAAAATACAGCCATTTTGTGCACATAAATATTTAATATAGGCCTACACTGGTTCTGGCCCTGTGAGATACACCCTCTACATACAGGGTTTTGAATCAGGCATTTGAAATATAGCCATTTGAAATACAGCCATTTTGTGCAAAGAAATATTTACTTCAGTTCTACACTGGTTTAGACCCTGTAAGATACCCCGTCTACATATATGGGTTCGAATCAGTCATTTTAAAATATAGCAATTTTAAATACAGCCATTTTTTGCAAAGAAATATTTACTTCAGGCCTACAGTGGTTTAGACCATGTAAGATACTCCCTCTACATACAGGGTTTTGATTCAGGGATTTGAAATACAGCCATTTGAAATACAGATATTTTGTGCAAAGAAATATTTACTTCAGGCCTACACTGGTTCAGGCCCTGTGAGATACTGCCTTTACATACAGGGGTTTGATTCAGGCATTTGAAATACAGCCATTTAAAATATAGCCATTTTGTGCAAAGAAATATTTGCTTCAGGCCTCCACTGCTTCAGGCCCTGTGAGATACTCCCTCCCTCTACATACAGGGGTTTGATTCCGGGATTTTAAATACAGCCATTTTGTGCAAAGATATATTTACTTCAGGCCTACACTGGTTCAGGCCCTGCGAGATACACCCTCTACATACAGGGGTATGAATCAGGTATTTGAAATACAGACATTTAAAATGCAGCCATGTTGGGCAAAAAGGTATTTAATTTAGGCCTACAGTGGTTCAGGCCCTGTGAGATACCCCGTCTACATACAGGGGTTTGATTCATGGATTTGAAATACAGCCATTTGAAATAGAGCCATTTTGGGGAAAAAAATATTTACTTCAGGCCTACACTGTGTTGTGGAAATTTTATTATGCGGACATTTTACTTTAGGATGTGTGTTTGTTTTTATAGTTTGTCATCTGTCTCCCTGTGTCTGATTTAGCCGAGGAGCGCTCTAGCAGAGGGCACTTTGGCTGAATCGGGACCAGTGGCAAAACCGTCAGTATGAAAACCTTCTCATTGGCTTGGAGACATATCTGCCTTTAAGACATGCATATCTGCCTTGTTGGTATACTAGTTCCGTATACTGACAATAGCCGTAGCAATGCCTCGCAGATAATTTCAAACCTATGGGAACCAGTAGAATGATCTTTATTAGACACTGATCACCTTTGAGCAGTGTTGAATGAGGTCCATGCTGACAGTGATGGGGGTGGGCGGCCACCTGGCTGATCGGACAATGGACATGACTCATCCTTTCTTATACAGGGATGGGACGTGTGCATTGTCTGCCCAGCGACATTGATTGCCCCGCCCTGTCCTTTGACATCACTTCCTGTATCCTTGTCTTGGGCCAGCCCCTTTTACACCTTTTGTTAGTAAATAAAGGTGAGCAGACTGAGAAGGGCGGGAGGAGTCTCTCAGAATTTTCAACCAAGATGGTAACAGATGTGTCTCTCTCTGACTGGGGCTGAGGAAAGGGGGACTTACCTTTTTCCTTACACAAACTTTGATGCGAGCTGATTACAACTATTAATATTTACCACAACAACTGGTTCTGGCCCTGTGAGATACACCCTCTACATACAGAGGTTTGATGCAGGGATTTGAAATACAGCCATTTGAAATACAGCCATTTTGTGCAAAGAAATATTTACTTCATTCCTACACTAGTTCAGGCCCTGTGAGATACTCCCTCTACATACAGGGGTTTGATTCAGATATTTGAAATACAGCCATTTAAAATATAGCCATTTTGTGCAAAGAAATGTTTACTTCAGGCCTACACTGGTTTAGGCCCTGTGAGATACTCCGTCTACATACAGGAGTTTTATATAGGGATTTGAAATACAGCCATTTGAAATACAGCTATTTTGGGCAAAGAATTATTTAATACAGGCCTATACTGGTTCTGGAACTGTGAGATACACCCTCTACATACAGGGGTTTGATTCAGGGATTTGAAATACAGCCATTAGAAAATACAGCCATTTTGTGCAAATAAATATTTACTTCAGGCCTACACTGGTTCAGGCCCTGTAAAATACCCCCTCTACATACAGGGGTTTGATTCATGATTTGAAATACAGACATTTTGGGCAAAGAAATATTTACTTAAGGCCTACACTGGTTCTGGACCTGTGAGATACACCCTCTACATACAGGGGTTTGATTCAGGGATTTGAAATACAACCTTTTAAAATACAGCCATTTTGTGCAAATAAATATTTAATTCAGGCCTACACTGGTTCTGGCCCTGTGAGATACACCCTCTACATACAGGGGTTTGAAGCAGGTTTTTGAAATACTGCCATTTGAAATACAGCCATTTTGTGCAAATAAATATTTACTTCAGGCCTACACTGGTTCAGACCGTGTGAGATACCCCCTTTACATATATGGGCTTGAATAAGGCATTTGTACTACAGTCATTTGAAATACAGCAATTTTGTGCAAAGAAATATTTACTTCAGGCCTACACTGGTTCAGTCCCTGCGAGATACCCCCTCTACATATAGGGGATTGATGCAGGGATTTGAAATACAGCCATTTGAAATACAGCCATTTTGTGCAAAGAAATATTTACTTCATTCGTACACTAGTTCAGGCCATGTGAGATACTCCCTCTACATACAGGGTTTTGATTCAGGGATTTGAAATACAGCCATTTGAAATACAGATATTTTGTGCAAAGAAATATTTACTTCAGGCCTACACTGGTTCAGGCCCTGTGAGATACTGCCATTACATACAGGGGTTTGATTCAGGGATTTGAAATACAGCCATTTAAAATATAGCCATTTTGTGCAAAGAAATATTTGCTTCAGGCCTCCACTGCTTCAGGCCCTGTGAGATACTCCCTCCCTCTACATACAGGGGTTTGATTCAGGGATTTTAAATACAGCCATTTTGTGCAAAGAAATATTTACTTCAGGCCTACACTGGTTCAGGCCCTGCGAGATACACCCTCTACATACAGGGGTATGAATCAGGTATTTGAAATACAGACATTTAAAATGCAGTCATGTTGGGCAAAAAAGTATTTAATTTAGGCCTACAGTGGTTCAGGCCCTGTGAGATACCCTGTCTACATACAGGGGTTTGATTCATGGATTTGAAATACAGCCATTTTAAATACAGCCATTTTGTGCAATGAAATATTTACTTCGGGCCTACACTGGTTCAGGCCCTATGAGATACTCCCTCTACATACAGGGGTTTGATTCAGAGATTTGAAATACAGCCATTTGAAATACAGCCATTTTGTGCAAATTAATATTTACTTCAGGCCTACACTGGTTCAGACCGTGTGAGATACCCACTCTACATACAGGGGCTTGAATCAGGCATTTGAAATACAGCTTTTGAAATAAATCCATTTTGGGGAAAAAAATATTTACTTCAGGCCTACACTGGTTCTGACCCTGTGAGATACCCACTCTACATACAGGGGCTTGAATCAGGCATTTGAAATACAGCTTTTGAAATAAATCCATTTTGGGGAAAAAAATATTTACTTCAGGCCTACACTGGTTCTGACCCTGTGAGATACACCCTTTACATACAGGGGTTTGATGCAGGGATTTAAAATACAGCCATTTGAAATACAGCCATTTTGTGCAAAGAAATATTTACTTGAGGCCTACACTGGTTCAGGCCCTGTGAGATACTCCCTTTACATACAGGGGTTTGATTCAGATATTTGAAATACAGCCATTTGAAATATAGCCATTTTGTGCAAAGAAATGTTTACTTCAGGCCTACACTGGTTTAGGCCCTGTGAGATACTCCGTCTACATACAGGGGTTTTATATAGGGTTTTGAAATACAGCCATTTGAAATACAGCTATTTTAGGCAAATAATTATTTACTACAGGCCTATACTGGTTCTGAAACTGTGAGATACACCCTCTACATACAGGGGTTTGATTCAGGGATTTGTAATACAGCCATTAGAAAATACAGCCATTTTGTGCAAATAAATATTTACTTCAGGCCTACACTGTTTCAGGCCCTGTAAAATACCCCCTCTACACACAGGGGTTTGATTCATGGGTTTGAAATACAAACATTTTGGGCAAAGAAATATTTACTTCAGGCCTACACTGGTTCTGAACCTGTGAGATACTCTCTCTACATATAGTGGTTTGATTCAGGGATTTGAAATACAGTCATTTGAAATACATCCATTTTGAGCAAAGAAATATTTAATTCAGGCCTATACTAGTTCAGGCCCTGTGAGATACACCCTCTACATTTCAGGGTTTGAATCAGGCATTTGAAATACAGCCATTTGAA
Source organism: Bufo bufo (assembly GCF_905171765.1). Classification (NCBI taxonomy): domain Eukaryota; kingdom Metazoa; phylum Chordata; class Amphibia; order Anura; family Bufonidae; genus Bufo; species Bufo bufo. The sequence continues at coordinate 73,288,888 of NC_053396.1, forward strand.
ATTCAGCCATTTTGGTCAAAGAAATATTTAATTTAGGCCTACACTGGTTCTGGCCCTGTGAGATACACCCTCTACATACAGGGGTTTGAATCAGGCATTTGAAAAACAGCCATTTGAAATACAGCCATTTTGTGTAAAGAAATATTTACTTTAGGACTACACTGGTTCTGGCCCAATAAGATAGACCTTCTACATAGAGGGGTTTGATTCAGGCATTTGAAAATACAGCCATTTTGTGCAAAGAAATATTTGCTACAGGCCTACACTGGTTCAGGCCCTGTGAGATTCTCCCTCCCTCTACATACAGGGGTTTAATTCAGGGATTTGAAATACAGCCATTTTGTGCAAGGAAATATTTACTTCAGGCCTACACTGGTTCTGGCACTGTGAGATACACCCTCTACATACAAGGGTTTGAATCAGGCATTTGAAATACAACCATTTGATATACAGCCATATTGTGCAAAGAAATATTTACTTCAGGCCTACCCTGGTTCAGACCGTGTGAGATACTCCCTCTACATACAGAAGTTCGATTCAGGAATTTAAAATGCAGCCATTTAAAATATAGCCATTTTGGGCAAAGATATATTTATACAGGCCTATACTGGTTTAGGCCCTGTGAGATACACCCTCTACATACAGGGGTTTGCATCAGGCATTTGAAATACAGCCATTTAAAATACAGCCATGTTAGGCAAAAAAATATTTAATTTAAGCCTACAGTGGTTTAGGCCCTGTGAGATACCCCCTCTACATACAGGGGTTTGTGTCATGGATTTGAAATACAGCCATTTGAAATACAGCCATTTTGTGCAAAGAAATATTTACATCATTCCTACACTGGTTCAGGCCCTGCGAGATACCCCCTCTACATATAGGGGTTTGATGCAGGGATTTGAAATACAACCATTTGAAATACAGCCATTTTGTGCAAAGAAATATTTACATCATTCCTACACTGGTTTAGGCCCTGTGAGATACTCACTCTACATACAGTGGTTTTATATAGGGGTTTGAAATACAGCCATTTGAAATACAGCCATTTTGTGCAAAGAAATATTTGCTACAGACCTACACTGGTTCAGGCCCTGTGAGATTCTCCCTCCCTCTACATAGAGGGGCTTAATTCAGGGATTTGAAATACAGCCATTTTGTGCAAAGAAATATTTACTTTAGGCCTACACTGGTTCAGGCCCTGTGAGATACTCCCTCTACATACAGGGGTTTGATTCAGGGATTTGAAATACAGCCATTTTGTGCAAATTAATATTTACTTCAGGCCTACACTGGTTCAGACCGTGTGAGATACCCCCTTTAAATATATGGGCTTGAATAAGGCATTTGTACTACAGTCATTTGAAATACAGCCATTTTGTGCAAAGAAATATTTACTTCAGGCCTACACTGGTTCAGGCCCTGCGAGATACCCCCTCTACATATAGGGGTTTGATGCAGGGATTTGAAATACAGCCATTTGAAATACAGCCATTTTGAGCAAAGAAATATTTACATCATTCCTACACTGGTTTAGGCCCTGTGAGATACTCACTCTACATACAGTGGTTTTATATAGGGGTTTGAAATACAGCCATTTGAAATACAGCCATTTTGTGCAAAGAAATATTTGCTACAGGCCTACACTGGTTCAGGCCCTGTGAGATACTCCCTCTAGATACAGAGGTTGATTCAAGGATTTGAAAAACAGCCATTTTGTGCAAAGAAATATTTTCTTTAGGACTACACTGGTTCAGGCCCTGTAAGATACTCCCTCTACATACTTGGATTTGATTCAGGCATTTGAAATACAGCCATTTTGTGCAAATTAATATTTACTTCAGGCCTTAAATGGTTCAGACCGTGTGATAGACCCCCTCCTATATACAGGGGCTTGAATCAGGCATTTGAAATACAGCCATTTAAAATACAGCCATTTTGGGCAATTAAATATTTAATTTAGACCTCTATTGGCTCTGGATACACCCTCTACATACAAGGGTTTGAATCAGGCATTTGAAATTCAGCCATTTGAAATACAGCCATTTTGTGCAAAGAAATATTTGCTACAGGCCTACACTGGTTCAGGCCCTGTGAGATTCTCCCTCCCTCTACATACAGGGGTTTAATTCAGGGATTTGAAATACAGCCATTTTGTGCAAGGAAATTTTTACTTCAGGCCTACAGTGGTTCAGGCCCTGTGAGATACCCCCTCTACATATAGGGGTTTGATGCAGGGATTTGAAATACAGCCATTTGAAATACAGCCATTTTGTGCAAAGAAATATTTACATCATTCCTACACTGGTTTAGGCCCTGTGAGATACTCACTCTACATACAGTGGTTTTATATAGGGATTTGAAATACAGCTATTTGAAATACAGCCATTTTGTGCAAAGAAATATTTGCTACAGGCCTACACTGGTTCAGGCCCTGTAAAATTCTCCCTCCCTCTACATACAGGGGTTTAATTCAGGGATTTGAAATACAGCCATATTGTGCAAAGAAATATTTACTTCAGGCCTACACTGGTTCTGGCACTGTGAGATACACCCTCTACATACAACGGTTTGAATCAGGCATTTGAAATACAACCATTTGATATACAGCCATATTGTGCAAAGAAATATTTACTTCAGGCCTACACTGGTTCTGGACCTGTGAGATACTCTCTCTACATATAGTGGTTTGATTCAGGGATTTGAAATACATCCATTTTGGGCAAAGAAATATTTAATTCAGGCCTATACTAGTTCAGGCCCTGTGAGATACCCCCTCTACATTTCAGGGTTTGAATCAGGCATTTGATATACAGCCATTTGAAATTCAGCCATTTTAGTCAAAGAAATATTTAATTTAGGCCTACACTGGTTCTGGTCCTGTGAGATACACCCTCTACATACAGGGGTTTGAATCAGGCATTTGAAATACAGCCATTTAAAATACAGCCATGTTAGGCAAAAAAAATATTTAATTTAGGCCTACAGTGGTTCAGGCCCTCTTAGATACCCCCTCTACATACAGGGGTTTGAGTCATGGATTTGAAATACAGCCATTTGAAATACAGCGATTTTGTGCAAAGAAATATTTACTTCAGGCCTACACTGGTTCAGGCCCTGCGAAATACCCCATCTACGTATAGGGGTTTGATGCAGGGATTTGAAATACAGCCATTTGAAATACAGCCATTTTGTGCAAAGAAATATTTACATCATTCCTACACTGGTTTAGGCCCTATGAGATACTCACTCTACATACAGTGGTTTTATATAGGGATTTGAAATACAGCCATTTTGTGCAAAAAAATATTTACCTCATGCCTACACTGGTTCAGGCCCTGTGAGATACTCCCTCTAGATACAGCGGTTGATTCAGGGATTTGAAAAACAGCCATTTTGTGCAAAGAAATATTTTCTTTAGGCCTACACTGGTTCAGGCCCTGTAAGATACTCCCTCTACATAATTAGGTTTGATTCAGGCATTTGAAATACAGCCATTTGAAATACAGCCATTTTGTAATATTTACTTCAGGCCTTAAATGATTCAGTAAAATAGTAGAAGACTGGCACTCTCAACACAGGGGTCATTAGGTTGCAAATCACAAAATTTAATGTAGGTACATAAAAGGTTAAAATTAATATTGATAAAATGCGTAATTACATACACTGTTGATAAATAAACACAGTCTGGTGTCAATGGTAACAAATAAATCAAGGTGATAAATTTTATCAATGTTGCAAATCCTTGAGAAATTAGCAATAAAGGGATAAAACTTCTTTTTTGTTCCTAATGGAGAAAGATCCAGTATTGAGATACTTCAGTTATGTTGAACTTTAGGTATAATGTTCCTTTTCAAGCAGGCTGTATGTTTTAACAGCTCAGAGTATATCTGATAACGCCCACTCTATTAGTATGCTTCAATAATAATCAGTCCCACCGGTATTTCAAGACATATATATTATCAGCCCGCTATACGGGTATGTCTCTATATCAGTCCGGCACTCCGGGACAGTGTACAGATGACAACCCACTATGTGGGCTTACCTTCTCCTTTGTGTCGGACAATCCTCCAAGTGATCTAAGCGCTGCTGAGAGCCGGCGTCCCGGCTGTTCCTTGGTCAGCGTTCCACGTGGAGTCGGAGATAAGATCGTCACTCCGGAAGTGACGTAGCGGCCAGTTGTATAGGGCACAAGCTTCGTTTTCGTCCGATCAGGGATACAGTGCACTGTTGTCCCGCAAAATATAAGGAAAATCTTCTTATAGCTGGGTCATATATAGATCTTTGTCCAGATCCCTAGAAACCAAACGCATTTCGAGGACACCTCTCCTCTTCCTCAGTGGTAATGACCCTACTCCATATTGGATTGATTTTTATACTCCTGGTTGGAAATTCCAAAAGTCAGAAATGGAATATTTTTCAACAACATTTTTTCTCTTTTTAGATGCATTGGATATCATTTTTTCTTTTTTCATGTATATCCTGCACATTTTTTCTCATCTACTATTTCATAAATCGCATTATTTTTCAATTTTTCTACTTGCGTTTTTATTGCGTTTTAGGTGCGTTTTTGTTTGGCACATGCGTTTTTTTTGACAAAAGCTGCAGATCTTCTCAGGATACAAAAATCCTTCAAGGATTTTGTTGCAACAACTCTACTTAAACTTTTATAGTGATTTTTATCAGCCAATTTTTTAAAAATCATATTTCAATTATATCTCATTAATTCATTTGCCATCTTTCCTCATATACTGTATACCAATCAGCATCATAAATACATATAAAAATTTTTTAAAACTTTTATTATTAAAATGCCTAATATTGTATATCCGGAAAATGATCTATAATCCCAAAAGAACTTCTGCCATATCTTTAAAATACAAAATCGACTCACTCTCTATATCTTGTTGACATTGGATGAATATTTTGATAAATATCCATTGTACTTTGAACAATCCGAATAGGATGTTATTTGGATGGGAATTATAATAATGCAGCTCACATTTTTATCATTTTTAATAATAAAAGTTTAAAAAAATTTTTATATGTATTTATGATGCTGATTGGTATACAGTATATGAGGAAAGATGGCAAATGAATTAATGAGATATAATTGAAATATGATTTTTAAAAAATTGGCTGATAAAAATCACTATAAAAGTTTAAGTAGAGTTGTTGCAACAAAATCCTTGAAGGATTTTTGTATCCTGAGAAGATCTGCAGCTTTTGTCAAAAAAAACGCATGTGCCAAACAAAAACGCACCTAAAACGCAATAAAAACGCAAGTAGAAAAATTGAAAAATAATGCGATTTATGAAATAGTAGATGAGAAAAAATGTGCAGGATATACATGAAAAAAGAAAAAATGATATCCAATGCATCTAAAAAGAGAAAAAATGTTGTTGAAAAATATTCCATTTCTGACTTTTGGAATTTCCAACCAGGAGTATAAAAATCAATCCAATATGGAGTAGGGTCATTACCACTGAGGAAGAGGAGAGGTGTCCTCGAAACGCGTTTGGTTTCTAGGGATCTGGACAAAGATCTATATATGACCCAGCTATAAGAAGATTTTCCTTATATTTTGCGGGACAACAGTGCACTGTATCCCTGATCGGACGAAAACGAAGCTTGTGCCCTATACAACTGGCCGCTACGTCACTTCCGGAGTGACGATCTTATCTCCGACTCCACGTGGAACGCTGACCAAGGAACAGCCGGGACGCCGGCTCTCAGCAGCGCTTAGATCACTTGGAGGATTGTCCGACACAAAGGAGAAGGTAAGCCCACATAGTGGGTTGTCATCTGTACACTGTCCCGGAGTGCCGGACTGATATAGAGACATACCCGTATAGCGGGCTGATAATATATATGTCTTGAAATACCGGTGGGACTGATTATTATTGAAGCATACTAATAGAGTGGGCGTTATCAGATATACTCTGAGCTGTTAAAACATACAGCCTGCTTGAAAAGGAACATTATACCTAAAGTTCAACATAACTGAAGTATCTCAATACTGGATCTTTCTCCATTAGGAACAAAAAAGAAGTTTTATCCCTTTATTGCTAATTTCTCAAGGATTTGCAACATTGATAAAATTTATCACCTTGATTTATTTGTTACCATTGACACCAGACTGTGTTTATTTATCAACAGTGTATGTAATTACGCATTTTATCAATATTAATTTTAACCTTTTATGTACCTACATTAAATTTTGTGATTTGCAACCTAATGACCCCTGTGTTGAGAGTGCCAGTCTTCTACTATTTTACTATTTTTGCCGTGAAGGGTGTTTCACATTTAGACTAGAGCACCTCGTAGTGGATGCGAGTGGGTGAGCTATTTCCTATATTTCTTTTACTTTGACTTAAATGATTCAGACTGTGTGATAGACCCCCTCCTACATATAGGGGCTTGAATCAGGCATTTAAAATACAGCCATTTTGGGCAATTAAATATTTAATTCAGACCTCTATTGGCTCTGGATACACCCTCTACATACAGGGTTTTTGAATCAGGCATTTGAAATACAGCCATTTGAAATACAGCCATTTTGTGCAAAGAAATATTTACTTCAGTTCTACACTGGTTTAGACCCTGTCAGATACCCTGTCTACATATATGGGTTCGAATCAGTCATTTTAAAATATAGCCATTTTAAATACAGCCATTTTTTGCAAAGAAATATTTACTTCAGGCCTACAGCGGTTTAGACCATGTGAGATACTCCCTCTACATACAGGGGTTTGATTCAGGGATTTGAAATACAGCCATTTGAAATGCAGCTATTTTGAGCAAATTAATATTTACTTTAGGCCTACACTGGTTCAGACCGTGTGAGATACCCCCACTACATACAGGTGTTTGAATCAGGCATTTTAAAATATAGCCATTCGAAATATAGCCATTTTTTGCAAAGAAAGATTTACTTCAGGACTACAGTGGTTTAGACTGTGTGAGATACTCCCTCTATATACAGGGGTTTGATTCAGGGATTTGAAATACAGCCATTTGAAATACAGCAATTTTCGGCAAAGAAATATTTAATTCAGGCATATACTAGTTCAGGCCCTGTGAGATACACCCTCTACATACAGGGGTTTAAATCAGGCATTTGACATATAGCCATTTAAAATACAGCCATTTTGGGCAAAGAATTATTTAATTAAGGCCTACACTGGTTCAGGCCGTGCGAGATACATACAGGGGTTTGATGCAGGCATTTGAAATTCAGCCATTTGAAATACAGCCATTTTGGGCAAAAAAATATTTACTTCAGGCCTACACTGGTTCTGGCCCTGTGAGATACACCCTCTACATACAGGGTTTTGATTCATGGATTTGAAATACAGTTATTTGAAATACAGCCATTTTGTGCAAAGAAATATTTACTTCATTCCTACACTAGTTCAGGCCATGTGAGATACTCCCTCAACATACAGGGTTTTGATTCAGGGATTTGAAATACAGCCATTAGAAATACAGATATTTTTGTGCAAGGAAATATTTACTTCAGATCTACACTGGTTCAGGCCCTGTGAGATACTGCCTTTATATACAGGGGTTTGATGCAGGGATTTGAAATACAGCCATTTAAAATATAGCCATTTTGTGCAAAGAAATATTTACTTCAGGCCTACACTGGTTCAGGCCCTGTGAGATACTCCCTCTACATACAGGGGTTTGATTCAGAGATTTGAAATACAGCCATTTGAAATACAGCCATTTTGGGGAAAAAAATATTTACTTCAGGCCTACACTGGTTCTGGCCCTGTGTGATACACCCTCTACATACAGGGGTTTGATGCAGGGATTTGAAATACAGCCATTTGAAATACAGCCATTTTGTGCAAAGAAATATTTACTTGAGGCCTACACTGGTTCTGGCACTGTGAGATACACCCTCTACATACAAGGGTTTGAATCAGGCATTTGAAATACAACCCTTTGATATACAGCCATATTGTGCAAAGAAATATTTACTTCAGGCCTACCCTGGTTCAGACCGTGTGAGATACTCCCTCTACATACAGGGGTTCGATTCAGGAATTTAAAATGCAGCCATTTAAAATATAGCCATTTTGGGCAAAGATATATTTATACAGGCCTATACTGGTTTAGGCCCTGTGAGATACACCCTCTACATACAGGGGTTTGAATCAGGCATTTTAAATACAGCCATTTAAAATACAGCCATGTTAGGCAAAAAAATATTTAATTTAGGCCTACAGTGGTTCAGGCCCTGTGAGATACCCCCTCTACATACAGGGGTTTGATGCAGGGATTTGAAATACAGCCATTTGAAATACAGCCATTTTGTGCAAAAAAATATTTACATCATTCCTACACTGGTTTAGGCCCTGTGAGATACTCACTCTACATACAGTGGTTTTATATAGGGATTTGAAATACAGCCATTTGAAATACAGCCATTTTGTGCAAAAAAATATTTACTTTAGGCCTACACTGATTTAGGCCCTGCGAGATACACCCTCTACATACAGGGGTATGAATCAGGTATTTGAAATACAGACATTTAAAATGCAGCCATGTTGGGCAAAAAAGTATTTAATTTAGGCCTACAGTAGTTCAGGCCCTGTGAGATACCCAGTCTACATATAGGGGCTTGAATTAGGCATTTTAAATACAGCCATTTGAAATTGAGCCATTTTGGGGAGAAAAATATTTACTTCAGGCCTACACTGGTTATGGCCCTGTGAGATACACCCTCTACATACAGGGGTTTGATGCAGGGATTTGAAATACAGCCATTTGAAATACAGCCATTTTGTGCAAAGAAATATTTACTTCAGGCCTACACTAGTTCAGGCCCTGTTAGATACTCCCTCTACATAAAGTGTTTTGATTCAGGGATTTGAAATATAGCCATTTGAAATACAGCCATTTTGTGCAAAGAAATATTTACTTGAGGCCTACACTGGTTCAGGCCCTGTGAGATACTCCCTTTACATACAGGGGTTTGATTCAGATATTTGAAATACAGCCATTTGAAATATAGCCATTTTGTGCAAAGAAATGTTTACTTCAGGCCTACACTGGTTTAGGCCCTGTCAGATACTCTGTCTACATACAGGGGTTTTATATAGGGATTTGAAATACAGCCATTTGAAATACAGCTTTTTTGGGCAAAGAATTATTTACTACAGGCCTATACTGGTTCTGGAACTGTGAGATACACCCTCTACATACAGGGGTTTGATTCAGGGATTTGAAATGCAGCCATTAGAAAATACAGCCATTTTGTTCAAATACATATTTACTTCAGGCCTACACTGGTTCAGGCCCTGTAAAATACCCCCTCTACAAACAGGGGTTTGATTCATGGGTTTGAAATACAAACATTTTGGGCAAAGAAATATTTACTTCAGGCCTTTACTGGTTCTGGACCAGGGAGATACTCTCTATACATATAGTGGTTTGATTCAGGAATTTGAAATACAGTCATTTGAAATACATCCATTTTAGGCAAAGAAATATTTAATTCAAGCCTATACTAGTTCAGGCCCTGTGAGATACACCCTCTACATTTCAGGGTTTCAATCAGGCATTTGAAATACAGCAATTTGAAATTCAGCCATTTTGGTCAAAGAAATATTTAATTTAGGCCTACACTGGTTCTGGCCCTGTGAGATACACCCTCTACATACAGGGGTTTGATGGAGGGATTTGAAATACAGCTATTTGAAATACAGCCATTTTGTGCAAAGAAATATTTACTTGAGGCCTACACTGGTTCAGGCCCTGTGAGATACTCCCTTTACATACAGGGGTTTGATTCAGATATTTGAAATACAGCCATTTGAAATATAGCCATTTTGTGCAAAGAAATGTTTACTTCAGGCCTACACTGGTTTAGGCCCTGTCAGATACTCTGTCTACATACAGGGGTTTTATATAGGGATTTGAAATACAGCCATTTGAAATACAGCCATTTTGTGCAAAGAAATATTTACTTCAGGCCTACACTCGTTCTGGCCCTGTGAGATACACCCTCTACATACAAGGGTTTGAAACAGGCATTTGAAATACAACCATTTGATATACAGCCATATTGTGCAAATAAATATTTACTTCAGGCCTACCCTGGTTCAGACCGTGTGAGATAATCCCTCTACATACAGGGGTTCGATTCAGGAATTTAAAATGCAGCTATTTAAAATATAGCCATTTTGGATAAAGATATATTTATACAGGCCTATTCTGGTTTAGGCCCTGTGAGATACACCCTCTACATACAGGGGTTTAAATCCAGCATTTAAAATACAGCCATTTAAAATACAGCCATGTTAGGCAAAAAAATATTTAATTTAGGCCTACAGTGGTTCAGGCCCTGTGATATGCCCCCTCTACATACAGGGGTTTTATTCATGGATTTGAAATACAGCCATTTGAAATACAACCATTTTGTGCAAATAAATATTTACTTTAGGCCTACATTGGTTATGGCCCTGTGAGATACTCCCTCTACATACAGGGGTTTGATTCAGGGATTTGAAATACAGCCATTTGAAATACAGCTTTTTTGTGCAAATTAATATTTTCTTCAGGCCTACACTGGTTCAGACCGTGTGAGATACCCCCACTACATACAGGGGTTTGAATCACGCATTTGAAATACAGTTATTTGAAATACAGCCATTTTGCGCAAATAAATATTTGCTTCAGGCCTAAATTGGTTCAGGCCCTGTGAGATACTCCCTCCCTCTACATACAGGGGTTTAATTCAGGGATTTGAAATACAGCCATTTTGTGCAAAGAAATATTTACTTCAGGCCTACACTGGTTCAGGCCCTTTGAGATACTCTTACTACATATAGTGGTTTGATTCAGGGATTTGAAATACAGCCATTGGAAATACAGCCATTTTGGGCAAAGAAATATTTAGTTCAGGCCTATACTGGTTCAGGCCCTGTGAGATACACCCTCTACATTTCAGGGTTTGAATCAGGCATTTGAAATACAGTCATTTGAAATACAGCCATTTGAAATACAGCCATTTTGGGCAAAGAAATATTTAATTTAGGCCTACACTGGTTCTGGCCCTTTGAGATACACCCTCTACATAAAGGGGGTTGAATCAGGCATTTGAAAAACAGCTATTTAAAATACAGCCATTTTGTTTAAATAAATATTTACTTTAGGCCTACACTGGTTCAGGCCCAGTGAGATAGACCCTCTACATAGAGGGGTTTGATTCAGGGATTTGAAATACAACTATTTGAAATACAGCCATTTTGTGCAAAGAAATATTTACTTCAGACCTACACTGGTTCTGGCCCTGTGAGATACACCCTCTACATACAGGAATTTGAATCAGGCATTTGAAATACAGCCATTTGAAATACAGCCATTTTGTGCAAAGAAAAATTTGATTCAGGCCTTCACTGGTTCAGGCCCTGTCAGATACTCCCTCCCTCTACATACAGGGGTTTTTATTCAGGGATATGAAATACAGCCATTTTGTGCAAAGAAATATTTACTTCAGGCCTACACTGGTTCTGGCACTGTGAGATACACCCTCTACATACAAGGGTTTGAATCAGGCATTTAATATACAACCATTTGATATACAGCCATATTGTGCAAAGAAATATTTACTTCAGGCCTACCCTGGTTCAGACCGTGTGAGATACTCCCTCTACATACAGGGGTTTGAATCAGGCATTTGAAATACAGCCATGTTAGGCAAAAAAATATTTAATTTAGGCCTACAGTGGTTCAGGCCCTTCGATATACCCCCTCTACATACAGTGGTTTGAGTCTTGGATTTGAAATACAGCCATTTGAAATACAGCCATTTTGTGCAAATAAGTATTTACTTCAGGCCTACACTGGTTCAGGCCCTGTGAGATACTCCCTCTACATACAGGGGTTTGATTCAGGTATTTGAAATACAGCCATTTTGTGCAAATTAATATTTACTTCAGGCCGACACTGGTTCAGACCGTGTGAGATTCCCCCTCTACATATAGGGGCTTGTATCAGGCATTTGAAAAACAGTCATTTAAAATACAGCCATTTTGTGCAAAGAAATATTTACTTCAGGCCTACACTGGTTCATGCCCTGTGAAATACTCCCTCTACATACAGGGGTTTAATTCAGGAATTTAAAATACAGCCATTTGAAATACAGCCATTTTGTGCAAATTAATATTTACTTCAGGCCTACACTGGTTCAGACCTTGTGAGAAACCCCCTCTACATACAGGGGCTTGAATCAGGCATTTTAAATACAGCCATTTAAAATACATCCATTTTGGGCAATTAAATATTTAATTCAGACCTCTACTAGTTCTGAATACACCCTCTACATACAGGGGTTTGAATCAGGCATTTGAAAAACAGCCATTTGAAATATAGTCATTTTGTGCAAAGAAATATTTACTTCAGTTCTACACTGGTTTAGACCCTGTGAGATACCCCCTCTACATAAAGGGGTTCGAATCAGTCATTTTAAAATATAGCCATTTGAAAAACAGCCATTTTTTGCAAAGAAATATTTACTTCAGGCCTACACTGGTTCATGCCCTGTGAAATACTCCCTCTACATACAGGGGTTTAATTCAGGAATTTAAAATACAGCCATTTGAAATACAGCCATTTTGTGCAAATTAATATTTACTTCAGGCCTACTCTGGTTCAGACCTTGTGAGAAACCCCCTCTACATACAGGGGCTTGAATCAGGCATTTTAAATACAGCCATTTAAAATACATCCATTTTGGGCAATTAAATATTTAATTCAGACCTCTACTAGTTCTGAATACACCCTCTACATACAGGGGTTTGAATCAGGCATTTGAAATACAGCCATTTGAAATATAGTCATTTTGTGCAAAGAAATATTTACTTCAGTTCTACACTGATTTAGACCCTGTGAGATACCCCCTCTACATAAAGGGGTTCGAATCAGTCATTTTAAAATATAGCCATTTGAAATACAGCCATTTTTTGCAAAGAAATATTTACTTCAGGCCTAAAGTGGTTTAGACCATGTAAGACACTCCCCCTACATACAGGGGTTTGATTAAGGGATTTGAAATACAGCCATTTGAAATACATGAGTTTTGGGCAACGAAATATTTAATTCAGGCCTATACTAGTTCAAGACCTGTCAGATACACCTTCTACATGCAGGGGTTTGAATCAGGCATGAGAAATACAGCCATTTGAAATACAGCCATTTTGGGCAAATAATTATTTAATTTAGGCCTACACTGGTTCAGGCCGTGTGAGATACACCCTCTACATACAGGGGTTTGATGCAGGGATTTGAAATACAGCCATTTGAAATACAGCCATTTTGTGCAAAGAAAAATTTGATTCAGGCCTTCACTGGTTCAGGCCCTGTCAGATACTCCCTCCCTCTACATACAGGGGTTTGATTCAGGGATCTGAAATACAGCCATTTTGTGCAAAGAAATATTTACTTCAGGCCTACACTGGTTCTGGCACTGTGAGATACACCCTCTACATACAAGGGTTTGAATCAGGCATTTAAAATACAACCATTTGATATACAGCCATATTGTGCAAAGAAATATTTACTTCAGGCCTACCCTGGTTCAGACCGTGTGAGATACTCCCTCTACATACAGGGGTTTGAATCAGGCATTTGAAATACAGCCATGTTAGGCAAAAAAATATTTAATTTAGGCCTACACTGGTTCAGGCCCTTCGATATACCCCCTCTACATACAGGGGTTTGAGTCTGGGATTTGAAATACAGCCATTTGATATACAGCCATTTCGTGCAAATAAGTATTTACTTCAGGCCTACACTGGTTCAGGCCCTGTGAGATACCCCCTCTACATACAGGGGTTTGATTCAGGGATTTGAAATACAGCCATTTTGTGCAAATTAATATTTACTTCAGGCCGACACTGGTTCAGACCGTGTGAGATTCCCCCTCTACATATAGGGGCTTGAATCAGGCATTTGAAAAACAGTCATTTAAAATACAGCCATTTTGTGCAAAGAAATATTTACTTCAGGCCTACACTGGTTCATGCCCTGTGAAATACTCCCTCTACATACAGGGGTTTAATTCAGGAATTTAAAATACAGCCATTTTGTGCAAATTAATATTTACTTCAGGCCTACACTGGTTCAGACCTTGTGGAAAACCCCCTCTACATACAGGGGCTTGAATCAGGCATTTTAAATACAGCCATTTAAAATACATCCATTTTGGGCAATTAAATATTTAATTCAGACCTCTACTAGTTCTGAATACACCCTCTACATACAGGGGTTTGAATCAGGCATTTGAAATACAGCCATTTGAAATATAGTCATTTTGTGCAAAGAAATATTTACTTCAGTTCTACACTGGTTTAGTCCCTGTGAGAAACCCCCTCTACATAAAGGGGTTCGAATCAGTCATTTTAAAATATAGCCATTTGAAATACAGCCATTTTTTGCAAAGAAATATTTACTTCAGGCCTACACTGGTTCATGCCCTGTGAAATACTCCCTCTACATACAGGGGTTTAATTCAGGAATTTAAAATACAGCCATTTGAAATACAGCCATTTTGTGCAAATTAATATTTACTTCAGGCCTACACTGGTTCAGACCTTGTGAGAAACCCCCTCTACAGGGAGTGCAGAATTATTAGGCAAGTTGTATTTTTGAGGATTAATTTTATTATTGAACAACAACCATGTTCTCAATGAACCCAAAAAACTCATTAATATCAAAGCTGAATATTTTTGGAAGTAGTTTTTAGTTTGTTTTTAGTTTTAGCTATTTTAGGGGGATATCTGTGTGTGCAGGTGACTATTACTGTGCGTAATTATTAGGTAACTTAACAAAAAACAAATATATACCCATTTCAATTATTTATTTTTACCAGTGAAACCAATATAACATCTCAACATTCACAAATATACATTTCTGACATTCAAAAACAAAACAAAAACAAATCAGTGACCAATATAGCCACCTTTCTTTGCAAGGACACTCAAAAGCCTGCCATCAATGGATTCTGTCAGTGTTTTGATCTGTTCACCATCAACATTGCGTGCAGCAGCAACCACAGCCTCCCAGACACTGTTCAGAGAGGTGTACTGTTTTCCCTCCTTGTAAATCTCACGTTTGAATATGGACCACAGGTTCTCAATGGGGTTCAGATCAGGTGAACAAGGAGGCCATGTCATTAGATTTTCTTCTTTTATACCCTTTCTTGCCAGCCACGCTGTGGAGTACTTGGACGCGTGTGATGGAGCATTGTCCTGCATGAAAATCATGTTTTTCTTGAAGGATGCAGACTTCTTCCTGTACCACTGCTTGAAGAAGGTGTCTTCCAGAAACTGGCAGTAGGACTGGGAGTTGAGCTTGACTCCATCCTCAACCCGAAAAGGCCCCACAAGCTCATCTTTGATGATACCAGCCCAAACCAGTACTCCACCTCCACCTTGCTGGCGTCTGAGTCGGACTGGAGCTCTCTGCCCTTTACCAATCCAGCCACGGGCCCATCCATCTGGCCCATCAAGACTCACTCATTTCATCAGTCCATAAAACCTTAGAAAGATCAGTCTTGAGATATTTCTTGGCCCAGTCTTGACGTTTCAGCTTGTGTGTCTTGTTCAGTGGTGGTCGTCTTTCAGCCTTTCTTACCTTGGCCATGTCTCTGAGTATTGCACACCTTGTGCTTTTGGGCACTCCAATGAAATATGGCCAAACTGGTGGCAAGTGGCATCTTGGCAGCTGCACGCTTGACTTTTCTCAGTTCATGGGCAGTTATTTTGCGCCTTGGTTTTTCCACACGCTTCTTGCGACCCTGTTGACTATTTTGAATGAAACGCTTGATTGTTCGATGATCATGCTTCAGAAGCTTTGCAATTTTAAGAGTGCTGCATCCCTCTGCAAGATATCTCACTATTTTTGACTTTTCTGAGCCTGTCAAGTCCTTCTTTTGACCCATTTTGCCAAAGGAAAGGAAGTTGCCTAATAATTATGCACACCTGATATAGGGTGTTGATGTCATTAGACCACACCCCTTCTCATTACAGAGATGCACATCACCTAATATGCTTAATTTGTAGTAGGCTTTCGAGCCTATACAGCTTGGAGTAAGACAACATGCATAAGGAGGATGATGTGGTCAAAATACTCATTTGCCTAATAATTCTGCACGCAGTGTACATACAGGGGCTTGAATCAGGCATTTTAAATACAGCCATTTAAAATACATCCATTTTGGGCAATTAAATATTTAATTCAGACCTCTACTAGTTCTGAATACACCCTCTACATACAGGGGTTTGAATCAGGCATTTGAAATACAGCCATTTGAAATATAGTCATTTTGTGCAAAGAAATATTTACTTCAGTTCTACACTGATTTAGACCCTGTGAGATACCCCCTCTACATAAAGGGGTTCGAATCAGTCATTTTAAAATATAGCCATTTGAAATACAGCCATTTTTTGCAAAGAAATATTTACTTCAGGCCTACAGTGGTTTAGACCATGTAAGACACTCCCCCTACATACAGGGGTTTGATTAAGGGATTTGAAATAAAGCCATTTGAAATACAGCCATTTTGGGCAAATAATTATTTAATTTAGGCCTACACTGGTTCAGGCCGTGTGAGATACACCCTCTACATACAGGGGTTTGATGCAGGGATTTGAAATACAGCCATTTGAAATGCAGCCATTTTGTGCAAAGAAATGTTTATATCATTCCTACACTAGTACAGGCCCTGTGAGATACTCCCTTTCCATACAGAGGTTTGATTCAGGGATTTGAAATACAGCCATTTGAAATATAGCCATTTTGTGCAAAGAAATATTTACTTCAGGCCTACACTGGTTTAGGCCCTGTGAGATACTCACTCTACATACAGTGGTTATATATAGGGATTTGAAATACAGCCATTTGAAATACAGCCATTTTGTGCAAAGAAATATTTACTTCAGGCCTACACTGGTTCAGGCCCTGTGAGATACTCCCTTTAGATACAGGGGTTGATTCAGGGATTTGAAAAACAGCCATTTTGTGCAAAGAAATATTTTCTTCAGGCCTACACTGGTTCAGGCCCTGTAAGATACTCCCTCTACATACTGGGGTTTGATTCAGGCATTTGAAATACAGCCATTTTGAAATACAGCCATTTTGTGCAAGTTAATATTTACTTCAGGCCTACAATGGTTCAGAACGTGTGAGAGACCCCCTCTACATACAGGGGCTTGAATCAGGCATTTTAAATACAGCCATTTGAAATACAGCCATTTTGTGCAAAGAAATATTTACTTCAGGCCTACACTGGTTCAGGCCCTGAGAAATACCCCCTCTACATACAGAGGTTTGAGTCAAGGATTTAAAATACAGCCATTTGAAAATACAGCCATTTTGTGCAAAGAAATATTTACTTCAGGCCTACACTGGTTTAGGCCCTGTAAAATACCCCCTCTACACACAGGGATTTGATTCATGGATTTGAAATACAGCCATTTTGAGCAAAGAAATATTTAATTCAGGCCTACACTGGTTCAGGCCCTGTGAGATACACCCTCTACATTTCAGGGTTTGAATTAAGCATTTGAAATACAGCCATTTGAAATACAGCCATTTTGGGCAAAGAAATATTTAATTTAGGCCTACACTGATTCTAGCCCTGTGAGATACACCCTCTACATACTGGGGTTTGAATCAGGCATTTGAAAACAGCCATTTGAAATACAGCCATTTTGTCTAAAGAAATATTTACTTCAGGCCTACACTGGTTCTGGCCCTGTGAGATACACCCTCTACATACAGGGGTTTGATTCAGGGATTTGAAATACAGCTATTTGAAATATTGCCATTTTGCGCTAAGAAATATTTACTTCAGGCCTACACTGGTTCTGGCCCTGTGAGATACACCCTCTACATACAGGGGTTTGAATCAGGCATTTGAAATACAGCTATTTGAAATACAGCCATTTTGTGCAAAGAAATATTTGCTTAAGGCCTACACTGGTTCAGGCCCTGTGAGATACTCCCTCCCTCTACATACAGGGGTTTGATTCAGGTATTTGAAATAGAGCCATTTTGTGCAAAGAAATATTTACTTCAGGCATGCGTTGGTTATGGCCCTGTGAGATACACCCTCTACATACAGGGGTTTTAATCAGGCATTTAAAATACAGCCATTTAAAATACACCCATGTTGGGCAAAAAAAATATTTAATTTAGGCCTACAGTGGTTCAGGCCCTGTGAGATGCCCCCTCTACATACAGGAATTTGAATCATGGATTTGTAATACAGCCATTTGAAATACAGCCAATTTGTGCAAAGAAATATTTACTTCAGGCCTACACTGGTACTGGCCCTGTGGGAGGCACACTCTACATACAGGGGTTTGAAGCAGGCATTTGAAATACAGCCATTTGAAATACAGCCATTTTGTGCAAAGAATTATTTACTTCAGGCCTACACTGGTTCAGGCCCTAGGAGATACTCCTTCTACATATAGGGGTTTGATTCAGGGATTTGAAATACAGCCATTGGAAATACAGCCATTTTGAGCAAAGAAATATTTAATTCAGGCCTATACTGGTTCAGGCCCTGTGAGATACACCCTCTACATTTCAGTGTTTGAATTAAGCATTTGAAATACAGCCATTTGAAATGCAGCCATTTTGTGCAAAGAAATATTTAATTTAGGCCTACACTGATTCTAGCCCTGTGAAATACACCCTCTACATACAGGGGTTTGAATCAGGCATTTGAAATACAGCCATTTTGTGTAAAGAAATATTTACTTCAGGCCTACACTGGTTCTGGCCCTGTGAGATACACCCTCTACATACAGGGGTTTGAATCAGGCATTTGAAATACAGCCATTTGAAATACACCCATGTTGGGCAAAAAAGTATTTAATTTAGGCCTACAGTGGTTTAGGCTCTGTGGGATGCCCCCTCTACATACAGGAATTTAAATCATGGTTTTGAAATACAGCCATTTGAAATACAGCCATCTTGTGCAAGGAAATATTTACTTCAGGCCTACACTGGTTCAGGCCCTGAGAGATACTTCCTCTACATATAGGGGTTTGATTCAGGGATTTGAAATACAGCCATTGGAAATACAGCCATTTTGTGCAAAGAAATATTTAATTCAGGCTTACACTGGTTCAGGCCCTGTGAGATACTCCCTCTACATACAGGGGTTTGATTCAGGGATTTGAAAAACAGCCATTTTATGTGCAAAGAAATATTTACTTCAGGCCTACACTGGTTCAGGCCCTATGAGATACTCCCTCTTCATACAGGGGTTTGATTCAGGGATTTGAAATACAGCCATTTTGTGCAAATTAATATTCACTTCATGCTTACACTGGTTCAGACCTTGTGAAATACCCCCTCTACATACAGGGGCTTGAATCAGTCATTTGAAATACAGCTATTTTGTGCAATGAAATATTTACTTCAAAAGTACACTGGTTCAGGCCCTGTAGGATAACCCCTCTACATACAGGGGTTTGATTCATGGATTTGAAATACAGCCATTTAAAATACAGCCATTTTGGGCAAATAAATACTTACTTCAGGTCTACACTGGTTCTGGACCTGTGAGATACACCCTCTACATACAGGGGTTTGATTCAGGGATTTAAAATACAACCATTTGAATTACAGCGATTTTGTGCAAAGACATATTTACTTTAGGCCTACACTGGTTCTGGCCCTGTGAGATACACCCTCTACATACAGGGGTTTGAATCAGGCATTTGAAATACAGCCATTTGAAATACATCCATTTTGTGCAAAGAAATATTTACTTCAGGCCTACACTGGTTCAGGCCCTGTGAGATACTCCCTCTACGTACAGGGGATTAATTAGGTTATTTGAAATACAGCCATTTGAAAAACAGCCATTTTGTGCAAAGAAATATTTACTTCAGTCCTACACTGGTTCTGGCCCTGTGAGATACACCCTCTACATACAGGGGTTTGAATCAGGCATTTGAAATACAGGTTTAGTTGAAAGAAGAAAATCAGACCAAAATTCTAACGGCGCTGATGCAGAAGAAGGACTCCGTGTTGAGATGTTACCATACAGGTAATTTTTTATTCAAAAGTCTACGCGTTTCAGGGGCGGACTGCCCCCTTCATCAGGACAATACAACTTATTAGGATAAAAAATTATACTACTTATTTTATCCTAATAAGTTGTATTGTCCTGATGAAGGGGGCAGTCCGCCCCTATAACGCGTAGACTTTCGAATAAAAGATTACCTGTATGGTAACATCTCAACACGGAGTCCTTCTTCTGCATCAGCGCCGTTAGAATTTTGTCTGATTTTCTTCTTTCAACTAAACCTGCTTTATCTCTTTGACCGTGAGCGACGGAAAAAGGCATAGACCAAGGCAGCAGATGCAGATCCATCCCCCGCAGACTGGATGGGAATAATTCCAGCAAGGCAAAACATAGGTGTTGTGACTTTTCACAACACCACATGGTAAGCACAATCAGTGTATTTCTGTATTATTGTTTGTAAGGTTCTACACACGAGGCGCTGCCTCTTTTTTGGTTTTTTTCTCTTATGCATTTTAAATACAGCAATTCTGGGCAATGAAATATTTACTGCAGGCCTCTACTGGTTCTGACCGTGTGAGATACACCCTCTACATACAGGGGTTTGAATCAGGCATTTAAAATACAGCCCTTTGAAATATAGCCATTTTGGGCAAATAAATATTTACTTTAGGCCTACATTGGTTAAGGCCGTGTGAAATACACCCTCTACATACAGGGGATTAAATCAGGCATTTGAAATACAGCCATTTGAAATACAGCCATCTTTTGCAAAGAAATATTTACTTCAGGCCTACACTGGTTCAGGCCCCGTGAGACACTCCCTCTACATACAGGGGTTTGATTCAGGGATTTGAAATGCAGCCATTTGAAATACAGCCATTTTGTGCAAAGAAATATTTACTTCAGGCCTACACTGGTTCAGGCCCTGTGAGATACTCCCTCTACATACAGGGGTTTAATTCAGGGACTTGAAATACAGCCAATTGAAATACAGCTATTTTGGGCAAAGAAATATTTACTTCCGTCCTACACTGGTTCAGGCCCTGCGAGATTCCCCCTCTACATACAGGGGTTTGATTCAGGGATTTGAAATACAGCCAATTGAAATACAGCCATTTTGGGCAAAGAAATATTTTCTTCAGGCCTACACTAATTCTGGACGTATGAGATACACCCTCTGCATACATGGGTTTGATTCAGGGATTTGAAATACAACCATTGGAAATTCAGCCATTTTATGCAAAGAAATATTAACTTCAGGCCTATACTTGTTCTGGCCCTGTGAGATACACCCTCTACATACAGGGGTTTCAATCAGGCATTTGAAATACAGCCATTTGAATTACAGCCATTTTGTGCAAAGAAATATTTACTTCAGGCCTACACTGGTTCAGGCCCTGTGAGATACTCCCTCTACATACAGGGGTTTAATTCAGGGATTTGAAATAAAGCCAATTGAAATACAGCCATTTTGGGCAAAGAAATATTTTCTTCAGGCCTACACTAATACTGGACCTATGAGATACACCCTCTGCATACAGTTGTTTGATTCAGGGATTTGAAATACAACCATTGGAAATTCAGCCATTTTGTGCAAAGGAATATTTACTTCAGGCCTACACTGGTTCAGGCCCTGTGAGATACTCACTCTACATACAGGGGTTTGATTCAGGGATTTGAAATACAGCCATTTGAAAAACAGCCATTTTATGCAAAGAAATATTAACTTCAGGCCTACACTGGTTCTGGCCCTGTGAGATACACCCTCTACATACAGGGGTTTCAATCAGGCATTGTAATGACCGACGACACGCACAGGGAGGAAAACAGGGAAAGCCCTGCCCAAGGGAGAGGGAAAGGTGGTGACCCCTAACTCACCTTGCTGCTGGCACCTGACTGCCCTGACGTCCCTAGACGGGTTCCTCACCCGTGCGGCGATCGCGTGCCTAAACCCTGGCTTTCCCTAATATGAGCCCTGGATAGTGAACAGGCCGGTGGGATCGCTAGTCCACACCACTATCACTAAGAGGGAAACTCCAGGGAGAGGACAGACAAAACATACAAACACATACACCCAGGTGGGCGACCACAATAAACCAAAAAGGTCCAACAGGGATCTGGAGGGTAGCGTACTGGACCAACTACCAGCGAACGCAGCAACACAGCTCCAGAAGGTCAGAATAGATGTCCAGGCAGGAAGCTCTATCTCTGGCAACCAGAGAAGTGTGAGAGAGAAATATAAGGAGGTCTGGGAGTGCTGGACAAGGAACAGCTGAGGAGAAGGAGCTACGGATCCCTGAGTGAGCCAAAAGGGTTTGCTAAGCAAACCCAGAAAGCTACCATAAGGAAAACAGCCCTATCTTAAATAGAGCGTGCAGCCAACCGCTGCGACTTCCTGACCCCGGGTATAACGGAGTCAGGCGTGGTCCTCGACACCCTCGTGACAGTACCCCCCTCTCTACGAGGGGCCTCCGGACACTCAGGACCAGGTCTCCCAGGATGAGAGGCATGAAAAACCCGAACTAACCTGTCGGCGTTTACCTCAGACGCAGGAACCCACATTCTTTCCTCGGGACCGTAACCTCTCCAATGCACCAGATATTGAAGAGAGCGGCGGACCCGACGAGAATTAACAATTTTGGATATCTGAAATTCTAGATTACCATCCACGACAACAGGAGGGGGTGGCAGCGGTGATGGTTCTAGAGGTGGAACATATTTTTTGAGTAACGACTTATGAAAAACATTATGAATTTTAAAAGTCTGAGGTAACTCCAGGCGAAAAGCCACAGGGTTGATGATGGCTACAATTTTGTAAGGGCCAATAAACCTAGGACCCAGTTTCCAAGAGGGAACCTTCAATTTAATATTCCTAGTAGACAACCACACATAGTCATTCACTCCTAGGTCCGGACCTGGCGACCGTCTCTTATCAGCCATGCATTTGTATTTACCTCCCATATTTTTCAAGTTAGCTTGCACCTTCTGCCATACCGATGAAAGAGATGACGAAAACCGTTCCTCTTCGGGAACCCCAGAAGACCCCCCCTCTTTGAAAGTACAGAATTGGGGATGAAAACCATATGCACCAAGAAATGGTGACTTGCCAGTGGATTCCTGACGACGATTATTTATGGCAAACTCAGCTAACGGTAAATATGATGACCACAACTCTTGGTTTTCAGATACAAAACATCTTAGATATGTCTCAAGGTTTTGGTTGGTACGCTCAGTCTGTCCATTCGACTGAGGATGGAAAGCAGAGGAAAAGGACAAGTGTACCCCCAAACGAGAACAAAAAGCTTTCCAAAATTTAGAAATAAACTGGGTACCCCGATCCGAAACAACATCGGAGGGGACCCCGTGAAGCTTCACGATTTCACTGACGAATACCTGAGCAAGAGTCCTAGCATTAGGTAGTGCGGGTAACGCAATGAAGTGTACCATTTTGCTAAACCTGTCCACTACTACCAAAATAACTGTATTACAAAGGTAAGTCAGTGATAAAAATCCATTGACAGATGTGTCCACGGTCTATTGGGAATGACGAGTGGTAATAGAGACCCTGCAGGACGTGTATGTGAAACTTTTGCGCGCGCACAGGTAGAACAAGAACACACAAAATCCAATACATCCTGATGCAACCTTGGCCACCAAAAACGACGAGACAATAGTTCCAAGGTTGCTTTACTACCCGGGTGCCCAGCAAGTGTCGAATTATGATGTTCCTTTAATAATTCGAAACGTAAGTTCAACGGTACAAACAATTTCTCTGAGGGGCAAGAGACCGGGGCGTCCCCCTGGGCCTCTAACACCTTCCCCTCCAAAACAGAGTGTACCGCAGAAACAACCACTCCTCTTTGAAGAATGGGTACCGGATCACTCACATTACCCCCTCCAGGGAAACAACGAGATAGTGCATCAGCCTTGGTGTTCTTTGCCCCAGGACGATAGGTAATCACAAAGTTAAACCTGGTAAAAAATAGCGACCACCTAGCCTGTCTAGGGGTGAAACGCTTAGCTGATTCGAGGTACAGAAGATTTTTGTGGTCCGTAATTACAGTAACGGGGTGGACTGCCCCCTCTAAGAAATGACGCCACTCCTCAAACGCAAGTTTAATAGCTAATAGTTCCCTATTGCCAATATCGTAGTTCTTTTCTGCTGCAGATAGTTTTTTAGAAAAGAAAGCACAAGGACGCCATTTGCCAGGAGACGGACCCTGAGACAGCACCGCCCCCACTCCCACCTCTGACGCATCGACTTCAACAATAAAAGGCTGAGAGACATCAGGTTGGACCAGTACAGGTGCTGAGGTAAACCTCTCTTTTAGAGAGGAAAAAGCAACTTTAGCGGCGTCAGACCATTTAGAAAAATCAGTCCCCTTCCTAGTCATGTCAGTAAGCGGTTTTACAATAAGTGAATAATTTTTAATGAATTTCCTATAGAAATTCGCGAAGCCCAAGAACCGTTGTAGTGCTTTGAGGTTCTCAGGAAGATCCCAATCTAAAATTGCCTGGACCTTCCTAGGATCCATACGGAAACCTGACGCAGATAAAAAATAACCCAGGAATTGTATCTCCTGAACGGCGAAGACACATTTTTCAATTTTAGCATATAATTCATTCGTCCGTAGGACCTGCAGTACTTGTCTGACATGTACCTCATGTGTTTTCAGATCGGACGAATAAATTAAAATATCATCTAGGTATATTACCACAAACCTGCCGATTAGATGACTAAAAATGTCATTAACGAAATGTTGAAAGACGGCAGGAGCATTGGTCAGACCGAAAGGCATAACTAGATTTTCATAATGCCCCTCAGGGGTGTTAAACGCTGTCTTCCACTCATCCCCCTCCTTAATACGAATCAGATTTTAGGCACCCCTAAGATCAAGTTTGGAGAACCACCTAGCACCCGCAATCTGATTAAACAGGTCAGGAATGAGAGGAAGAGGGTATGGGTCTCGGATGGTTATCTGATTTAATTCGCTAAAATCTAAGCAAGGACGCAGGCCCCCATCTTTCTTTTTAACGAAGAAAAACCCTGCAGCCACGGGTGAAGAAGAGGGTCTGATGTGTCCCTTAGCCAAGCTCTCGGAGATATAATCTTTCATGGCTTGTCTCTCTGGACCCG
This sequence comes from Bufo bufo, assembly GCF_905171765.1. NCBI lineage: Eukaryota > Metazoa > Chordata > Amphibia > Anura > Bufonidae > Bufo > Bufo bufo. The sequence goes on from NC_053396.1 coordinate 73,314,084, forward strand.
AAAGATTATATAACCTGGTCTTGGGTAATTTTGCGCCGGGAATAAGGTTAACCGGGCAATCATAAGGACGATGAGGTGGTAACTTCTGACAACCCTTTTCAGAAAAAACATCCTCAATATCCGAAATAAATGTAGGTAGGGTAGTTATGGAGGCGACTAAGCAATTGCTATTTAAGCAATTTTCTCTGCACTGCTCACTCCACTCCAATATCTCCCTGGCCTGCCAATCCACCACTGGATTGTGCGCTACCAACCAGGGAAGACCCAGCACTACCGGAGTGGGAAGCCCCTCCAGAACATAACCTGAAAGCATCTCGTTATGGTGGTCCCCTACCCGAAGGTGTAAATTATGAACCATGTGCGTGAGGTTTCTCTGAGACAGGGGAGCAGAATCAATAGCGAATATGGGAATGGGTCTCTGTAAAGTACAGAGAGACAAACCCAAAGTGCGGGCAAAATGGGCATCTATCAAATTTACCCCTGCTCCACTGTCTAGAAAGAAAGAAATAGTCTCCGTCTTATCACCAAAAATAATAACCGCTGGCAACACAAATTGCGATGTACGTATGGAGGAAACGTATACCCCCCGGCTGACATCCTCCACACAGCCTGGGGTTAGTAGTTTTTCCGACGGTCTTTTGTTTCTGAGGAAAGAAGGACAGACATTAATGAAATGACCCCTCTCCCCACAAAAAAAACAAACCCCACGCCTACGGCGAGCCTCAGGAGGACGGACCTGACAAGTAGTTCCTCCTAGCTGCATAGGCTCGTCTAAGTCCGTACAGACTAACTGCTGCTTGGGAGGGGTTACCAATTGCTCCGGTTTTTTCAACCTGACCCTAAGGCGTCTATCTATTCGGATAGAAAGGGACATAACCGCATCAAGGGAAAAGGGGGTCTCATATAATGCAAGCGCATCCTTAACCCTTTCGGATAACCCAGAGCAGAACTGACTCCTGAGAGCCGGGTCGTTCCATTGGGTATCCGTAGCCCACCTACGGAATTCAGAGGAATACTCCTCTACCGGCCGCTCTCCTTGTAAGAGTCTCCGTAATCTTGATTCAGCCAGGGCGACTCGGTCAGGGTCATCATATATGAGACCCAAGGCCCCAAAAAACTCATCCACTGACCGAAGAGCCTGGGAATCAGTAGGTAAAGAGAACGCCCAGGACTGCGGATCCCCCTGCAGCAGGGAAATAACAACCCCCACCCGCTGATCTTCATTACCAGAGGAGTAAGGGCGCAGTTTAAAATATAACTTACAGGCCTCACGGAATGTCAAAAACTTGTCCCTTCCCCCAGAAAATCTGTCAGGGAGAGGGACCTTGGGTTCCGCAACAACCTGGTTACCAGTAGCAACCGCTGGGCTTGCAGTCAGTTGTAATTGCTGCTGTTGCTGGAGGACCGACGCCTTCAATCCTACCACCTCCAAAGACAGGCCATGAAATAGTTTGGACAGAGCAGCAATTTGATCCATACTGGATTCTAAGTAGGTAAAATTTTTTTTTTTTTTTTTTTTTTTTTTACCTACACAAAATAATGGCCAGAGATAATGTAATGACCGACGACACGCACAGGGAGGAAAACAGGGAAAGCCCTGCCCAAGGGAGAGGGAAAGGTGGTGACCCCTAACTCACCTTGCGGCTGGCACCTGACTGCCCTGACGTCCCTAGACGGGTTCCTCACCCGTGCGGCGATCGCGTGCCTAAACCCTGGCTTTCCCTAATATGAGCCCTGGATAGTAAACAGGCCGGTGGGATCGCTAGTCCACACCACTACCACTAAGAGGGAAACACCAGGGAGAGGACAGACAAAACATACAAACACATACACCCAGGTGGGCGACCACAATAAACCAAAAAGGTCCAACAGGGATCTGGAGGGTAGCGTACTGGACCAACTACCAGCGAACGCAGCAACACAGCTCCAGAAGGTCAGAATAGATGTCCAGGCAGGAAGCTCTATCTCTGGCAACCAGAGAAGTGTGAGAGAGAAATATAAGGAGGTCTGGGAGTGCTGGACAAGGAACAGCTGAGGAGAAGGAGCTACGGATCCCTGAGTGAGCCAAAAGGGTTTGCTAAGCAAACCCAGAAAGCTACCATAAGGAAAACAGCCCTATCTTAAATAGAGCGTGCAGCCAACCGCTGCGACTTCCTGACCCCGGGTATAACGGAGTCAGGCGTGGTCCTCGACACCCTCGTGACAGGCATTTGAAATACAGCCATTTGAAATACAGCCATTTTGTGCAAAGAAATATTTACTTCAGGCCTACACTGGTTCAGGCACTGTGAGATACTTCCTCTAGATACAGGGGTTTGATTCAGGGATTTAAAATACAGCCATTTTGTGCAAATAAATATTTACTTCAGGCCTACACTAGTTCAGGCCCTGTGAGATACTACCTCTACATACAGGGGTTTGATTCAGGGATTTGAAATACAGCTATTTGAAATACAGCCATTTTGTGTAAATTATTATTTACTTCAGGCCTACACTGGTTCAGACCGTGTGAGATAACTCCTCTACATACAGGGGCTTGAATCAGGCATTTGAAATACATCCATTTGAAATACAGCCATTTTGTGCAAATAAATATTTACTTTAGGCCAGCACTGGTTCAGACCGTGTGAGATACCCCCTCTACATACATCAAAATCCAGAAGTTACACATGTTTATGGCCATTATAGTGTTTTTTGGATTAGAGATAGTTCAGATTAGAGATAGTTCGGATACAGTTTAATGTTATTTTTTTGGGTAGTTTATATTTATTATCTACTTTAGACACTTACGCCACTTGCACGCCTTCGAGACATACGGTCCATGAGCATGCCATATGTTCCGGAGCGGCATACTACATCCTGCACATGGGAGAGCACAGCAGCAGAGGTTACTATGATACTCGCCACATCGTCCACCCGTGGGACTATAGTCCTGTGTTCATATGAGTGCAGGACAATCGACCCGCGGGTGGCCGATGCGCACAGCATCAGTAGTAACCTATGGTTAATATACATTATTGGCATAGTAACCTATGATGCTGCGCGCTCCCATGTGCACGTTGTATGCCGCTCCAGGACATATGGCATGCTCATGGACCGTATGTCTCGGAGGGCATACAATCGTGTGCAAGGGGCCTTAGGCTACATGCACACAACCGTTGTGTGTTTTGCATTGCGCGTTAATGGTGTATCTGAAAAACCCGTAAGGCTTCCCTGTGCGTTATGCAATTAGTGTAACTGCCCAGACAGCCATTTCAATAACTGCATATTCTTGTCCGCAAAATGGACAACAATAGGACTGGTAATATTTTTTCTAGGCACCAAATAACGGAGCTACGGATGGGGGACATCACACGGACTTCAGACCGCATCTTTTTCGGCACCATGAATTGAATGGGTCCATATCAAAGCTGTAAAAACTGTGGCTCGGATGCGTACCTACCAAGCGCCTAATGAAAGGGTGCATTTCTGTTTCTTTATAGTAAGGGAGTTTATGTTGACCCCCTCATTGTAGGGACTTATAAACAATTACCAACCAGCAAATTCACTAGTAAGCCGCTGCGGGAAGTGACTGGGCGCACAGGGACGTACAATTATGTAACAACAAACTCCCGGGCCCCAGGCGTAGTTGCTTGCTAACCGGGGTGCAAAGGCTGCTCAGGTAAACAGTCAGCCATGTTAACTGTCGGCTATAGTTTAGATTTCTTACACATGTGCATTTTTGCTGCAGAGTTGAAAGGGGGGTCGGGGGATCATGCAATGCATGTGAACATCTTATGTATACAGAATTATTTTGATATGTGCACATATTTACCCTCCTGGTGAGGGGTGTAGACCACCTCTCCCTCCTCCTCTTCTTCTTGACCTGGGTGGTTAGATTCTTGTGGATGAGAAGGTCCGGCCTCCTCCGCCTCGACTTCCACCATTGCGCATACATCAGGGGGGGAAGTGCAGACATCAGGGGGGGGAAGTGCAGACATCAGGGGGGGGGGGTGCAAACATACATCAGGGGGGGAACTGCAGACATAAGGGGGGGAACTGCAGACATTAGGGGGGAAGTGGCCCAGACATTTGCAGAGGGTCCAGCTCTCCCTCCGACTACTCCTCCGACTCTTCGTCCATCGACACCTGCACCACGTTCAGAACAGGCCTTTTGCGTCTTCGTCGTTTTGTCGATGGACCAGGAAGCCCTGTAAATAATCACACAATGTTAATAATTTAGACCAAAAACTCATAATTCATAACAAAATAATAGAACACGAAACTCAGAGATGTATTGATCTGCTTGGGATTATGATTATACACATCATGTATTTTCCTCAATTTGTGGTTTTATAATATGCGAAAACAAGTGTTATAGATGGATAGAACTAGTCGAAGTTACAAGGTGCGATGAGCTAACACAGGGATTTGTTAGGAGGATGTGCTATAGGGTAGTGTGGCTGGGTTATTCCTGTATAAATCGTTGGTTGTTACGATAAAAAATGTCAGTTAAATATATCATATAGGAGACACACACAGTGATATTTGAGAAGTGAAATGAAGTTTATTGGATTTACAGAAAGTGTGCTATAATTGTTTAAACAAAATTAGGCAGGTGCATACATTTGGGCACTGTTGTCATTTTATTGATTCCAAAACCTTTCGAACTAATCAAATTGGCTTGGTAAGCTCAGTGACCCCTGACCTACATACACAGGTGAATCCAATTATGAGAAAGAGTATTTAAGGGGGTCAATTGTAAGTTTGCCTCCTCTTTTAATTTTCTCTGAAGAGTAGCAACATGGGGGTCTCAAAACAACTCTCAAATGACCTGAAGACAAAGATTGTTCACCATCATGGTTTAGGGGAAGGATACAGAAAGCTGTCTCAGAGATTTCAGCTGTCTGTTTCTACAGTTAGGAACATATTGAGGAAATGGAAGACCACAGGCTTAGTTCAAGTTAAGGCTCGAAGTGGCAGACCAAGAAAAATCTCGGATAGACAGAAGCGACAAATGGTGAGAACAGTCAGAGTCAACCCACAGACCAGCACCAAAGACCTACAACATCATCTTGCTGCAGATGGAATCATTGTGCATCGTTCAACCATTTGGTGCACTTTACACAAGGAGATGCTGTATGCGAGAGGGATGCAGAGGAGCCTTTTCTCCGCCCACAGCACAAAAAGTGCCGCTTGAGGTGGGCTAAAGCACATTTGCACAAGCCAGCTTCATTTTGGAATAAGGTGCTGTGGACTGATGAAACTAAAATTGAGTTATTTGGTCATAACAAGGGGCGTTATGCATGGAGGAAAAAGAACACAACATTCCAAGAAAAACACCTACTACCTACAGTAAAATATGGTGGTGGTTCCATCATGCTGTGGGGCTGTGTGGCCAGTGCAGGGACTGGGAATCTTGTCAAAGTTGAGGGACGCATGGATTCCACTCAGTATCAGCAGATTCTGGAGACCAATGTCCAGGAATCAGTGACAAAGCTGAAGCTGCGCCGGGGCTGGATCTTTCAACAAGACAACGACCCTAAACACTGCTCAAAATCTACTAAGGCATTTATGCAGAGGAACAAGTACAACATTCTGGAATGGCCATCTCAGTCCCCAGACCTGAATATAATTGAAAATCTGTGGTGTGACTTAAAGAGAGCTGTCCATGCTCGGAAACCATCAAACCTGAATGAATTAAAGATGTTTTGTAAAGATAAATGGTCCAAAATACCTTCAACCAGAATCTAGACTCTCATTGGAACCTACAGGAAGCGTTTAGAGGCTGTAATTTCTGCAAAAGGAGGATCTACTAAATATTGATTTCATTTCTTTTTTGTGGTGCCCAAATTTATGCACCTGCCTAATTTTGTTTAAACAATTATAGCACACTTTCTGTAAATCCAATAAACTTCATTTCACTTCTCAAATATCACTGTGTGTCTCCTATATGATATATTTAACTGACATTTTTTATCGTAACAACCAACGATTTATACAGGAAAATCATGACGATTAACAAGGTTGCCCAAACTTTCGCATCCCACTGTATGTATACAATCACAGCGAGGGAGAGATGTATGATGTAACCGGATGATTTTGTACATGTCAAAACCGGTATTAAGTAATTATTTGTAAAAAAAATTGTGACAAAACCCCTGTTTTATGAATGCCCAGACTCTTGTATTTCATCTGCTGTTAATTTAGTTAACCTTATTTCGCCCTTTAAATGTACAAAACCCACCTTATCTGCCTGTGACGCAGTTAGCGAACACAATGGACATTAGAAAACACAATGGATATTGCCTGTGATACATTTAGCAAACACAATGGATATTGCCTGTGAAACAATCCACAAACACAATGGATATTACCTGTGATACATTTAGCAAACACAATGGTCTTAGTCATCGACCGCATGGAACTATGTGTGGCCCCTTTATCCAATTATATCCAGGATAGAGCGGAGAGATTTTACTGTCCGTGTGGGATTGTGTTATATCTTACTGTATATTGATTGGTCACTGTATTTTGTGTGCCTGTTCCCCACAAGGGCTCCGTGTGAGTAAACCCTTGCCGGAGGTTAACCCTACTACATCTGTACGGATTAGCAGCATTACTGTATATATACATTACAGAGTGTTGTATAGAGAGGGACCAAATTCATGTAAGCATTGTACTTGGGCATAATCTTGAACTGTACTCTACTACTCGATCATAGTTTAGCCTTTTGATGTCTCACCATTTTTTTGGGTTGCAGGTATTTAATTCTGCACTCCATATTTGGCATATAACTCTGATTGAAGAGACAGTACTATCTCCATTTTGTCCTTTCTTTTCATGGTCCGGTCATATCCCCAAAGAAGAAATTGCTGATAGATAAAGTTGAAAGCATACAGTATATTCAAAACATTTTTAGTATACCACATATTAAACATATATCCGGGAAAAAAAAAAAAACATTGAAAGCCAAATTTAAATTTTCATGTTACTGTTAAGAATCCTGATTCTATTGAGATTCGATGTGTGTGGGCTCTGACAAATCAGATATTGCCCAAGTAAGCTGAGATGTACCTGTCTTGTTAAGACACAGTACCGTATGTATAGCTGGTTCACCTCGCCGCAGTGCACCCAGTGTAACGCAAAATGAACCGGTAAAACCTTACATTCAGACTAAGAAAGCTGTTGGTCATAAAATAGAATCTCTATATATATTGTGTGTGTGTTATATAGTGTGTGGTATATATTTAGTGGCAGGAAGATTGATGTGCTATGTGCATGTGATAGAGTTTTTCCGTGGACCATACATACATGCTACTAACATTGTGCGCCGACAAAACAAGAATGCTAATTTGACCAATAAGCAATATATACTGTAACCAGTTAAAATGTGTTGAATTGACTTTCAGACAAAAAATAATAAAAAATCGTATCAATATAGATAATAATCGCATCTACAAATATTTCAGAATTTGTGATCTACAGAACAATCATTGTGCTGCATGCAATATGTACAAAAACAACATATATGCTTTAAGAGAATATTACTTACAGTTAATATGATGTTGTCCGCATCTTTCTCAAATATGTGTCTGAACTTTGACGTACTTCCAGTAGCCATTGTAGTGATTCACTTGTAAAGTTCAACTAGTGATGAATGCTTGATGAAGGTCACTGGGCGGATCTAATACTGTAAATTATGTCAGATGCTTTTTCACCTACGTTTACGTTACCTGCTTTATTTAAATTAGGGAGAGCGATAGCGAAAATAATAAATCGAATATTATTTTAAAAAAAATTATAAAAATCGAAATCACGATTTCGATTATTGCACCCGGCCGTTGCCGGACTGGTGGTTCTTCCTGCTTGGCCTGCCTGACCGAGGTAATCGTCTAAGCCTATATATACAAACTGAAAAGAATGGCGTGGTATTAAACAGGCAGGAAGTGCTCAAACCCACATGCAGTTGTGCATATATATAGGGGAGCAAATCCTGCACTTGTGGCCCAATGCTAATGACGATTCCCAACAAAAATGCATACAATGGAGGATGCCCGCAGCGAACCACTAGTACCACAATAGACATCCTACACAAGATAGCAATTATGTGGATATGATAATCAATATAACACTATAACAAAATAATAGCAAAGACAGGTGCACTCTGCGGTCTTACTAAACCCTCAAACTGGTTTTAAAATTGAGAGATTAGCCAACATGTCCTACGGTGTAGGACATGTCTGAGCCCAAGCACCGCGCCAAGGTTTCTCAAGTAGCTCGGGACCTAACACTCACCTACCTGTGCCATGTGGGCAATACCAGGAGCCAGTGGGCAAATTACAGGAGCATGAAGCCGACTCACAAACAACTCACTAGTTACCTCCAGCATGTAACCATGCTAGGAATGGGAGGAGGGAGGAGTCTGCGAGTCCCACTCAAGACTGGCTGGTATGACCCAGGCCTCACAGGTGCACCTAAATGTAGCCTGTGGATGGAAAGCAGGCACATTTAAATTGGAGTTTATACACTGGTGAGTTGTTTGTGAGTCGGCCTCATGCTCCTGTAATTTGCCCACTGGCTCCTGGTATTGCCCACATGGCACAGGTAGGTGAGTGTTAGGTCCTGAGCTACTTGAGAAACCTTGGCGCGGTGCTCGGGCTCAGACATGTCCTACACCGTAGGACATGTTGGCTAATCTCTCAATTTTAAAATCAGTTTGAGGGTTTAGTAAGACCGCAGAGTGCACCTGTCTTTGCTATTATTTTGTTAAATCGTCTAAGCCTGTGTAGCCAAATTTCCGTTTATAAAACCATTAGAGATCGGCTGAATATTGCCATATATTCTTTTTATTGGAATATCCAAGAATATTTGAAAAAACTAATATATAGCAATATAGCAAATATATTCATTTATTTAATCAACTTCTGCATACACCTCCCCGACATGCGTCCCCGTCACCATGGGAACGCCTGTGGGTTAGAAAATACCATCGGATCTGAGTTTTCCCTGAGATCGTGAAAACTCAGATCCGATGGTATATTCTAACCCACAGGCGTTCCCATGGGGACGGGGACGCTTGTCGGGGAGGAGTATGCCAAAGTGGAATAACAGTACACATTGAAAAAAAAAAAAGACGAATATTCTAAATAACGTACATATTTGCTATATTGCTATAACTTCGTTTTTTTGAATATTATTAATATTCTAAAAAACAAAGTTATAGCAATATAGCGAATATTCGTAAAATATACATATAGACTGCAATTTAGCTAATAAAGTGCAATAGTCTATCAAGGGGTAATCAGAGCAGCTCTCACCTGTCTGGAAACTTTAATCATGGAGGCACGGACCTCTTCCTCACCCGGATTGGAAGCCAAATTGATATAGGTAAAAAAACAGGAGATTGGTCCAGCCTTTTCTTAGCGAATTTCCAATAGCACTTTATTCTTTGCAAATTTTAAAAACATCCAGGTACAGATAGTATTGGTCTACACGTTTCAGGCAACAAAACAGTTACAGCCCTTACTCATGACCATTGAACAAACATTAAATCTTCACTTATATAGTAGGAAGGAACCGCATCAGACCAATCAAAGTGGTTATACGGTCACTCCTTCCCAAACAGGTGCATAACCAATTAAAACTCAAACAGACTTAAAATAATGTTAGATATAACATACAGAGTAAATGGGAAAGGTTTTAGTACTGAAGGATCAAATCCAGCCTTTTATTTAGCCCTAAAGGCTGGTGGCTTTCCAATTTAAAAATCCAAAAGGATTCTCTATTAAGAAGTTTTCTTCTTCTATTGCCACCTCTTGCTGGCTTATTGACGTCATCGGTGTAGGCGCATCGGTGTAGGCGCATTGAGGAAGGAGCGGCCGAGTGAGCGTCCTCCTCTCAGTGCGCCTGCGCCGACTGAAGACCGTTACAGCGCAGGCGCGAGATCTTGATAGCAGACAGGGCCAGCCAGAGGACGATCGCGTTCGCTGGCCCTGTCAATCAACATGCGGAGGGGGCGTCATTATGATGGGAGAATGCGGCTGCTACCAGCAAGTAACCGCCCTACTTGCTGGTAGACAGGTAATTTACATATTATAAAAGTCAGTTTTATTCATTATCTACTGAACCAAAATGACTAATAACATTATGTATTCATATATCGCAGTATAGGGATTATAAGAAGCCAAAAAAAAAAGTTTAGTGGGGTGTTTCTGAATCTGTCAATCATCAGAAAAAACTTTATGTTATGTAGCTGACTGACATTAGCGATGTGCTGATGTCAGCAGTACATAACTCCCTGCCTGCTGCTGCCGCCGTTCTCTTAAAATAAAGACTTATAATATGCTAATGAGCATCTAGGTGCTATGAGGACGTTCCTGCAGCACCTAGAGGCTCCGTCTATTCACCCTTTGGCAGTGGCACGCCCATGTGCAGTTGATTGACGTCCGAGTTCTCCTCTTCGTCCCGTAAATCCCGCGCCTGCGCCGAATACTAAAGGGACGGCGCAGGCGTGGGATCAGGGGCGTAACGATCGCGGTGCGACAGCGACCAGGGGTGGAGACGGGACATGGTTGGAGGCGGGACATGGGCGTCACTGGAGGCGGTGCCTGGAAGGGGGCCCTCCCTCCCTTCTGTTCGGGTTTGGCTTGAAGAAAAGGGGGGGGTGCCAAACAAAGGGTTCGCCCCGGGTGCCAAATGCTCTAGGTACGCCCCTGCCCCTACAGTAATATCAGATACCAAATTCCCATTTGTGAATACTAAATCTAAAATGGCCTCCTTCCGGGTTGGCTCCTCAACTACTTGCTGTAGAGATAATCCCAGTAGGGAATTTAGAATATCTGTACTCCTGGCAGAACTAGCTATTTTGGTTTTCCAGTTTACATCAGGAAGATTAAAGTCTCCCATAATGATAACTATCCCTTTCAATGTCATTTTAGCTATTTCCTCAACTAGTAGATCATCTAATTCTTTGACTTGGCTAGGTGATCTATATATCACACCTACACAAGTTACCTTATGATTATCAAGCTGCAAGGTAACCCAAACTGACTCTAAATTGGTCTCGCTAACTTGTATTAAACTAGATTTTATGCTATATTTCACATACAGGGCCACCCCTCCCCATTTCTTGCCTTCTCTGTCTTTCCTATATAGAGAGAACCCTGGTATTGTTTTATCCCAGTCATTTCTCCCATTGAACCATGTCTCAGTAACAGCCACTAAATCTATTTCTCAGATGCTATTATAGACTCAAGTTCATTGATTTTATTCAGTAAACTGCAAGCATTTGTAGACAAGACTCTGAGCTTGTCATTTATTTTACCTATGTGCTACTGACAGTCGGACTGCTGGATTATTACTCTTTTGCCCCCCTTTCCTAGTTTAAACGCTCCTTAGCAAATACTTTGAACTGTTCACTAACCAGTTCACGGCCTGTGCGAACGGTTTAATGGCGCCTTGAAGCAGATGCTTAAGATGTTGGTCGACTCCCACGGGCATGACTGGGAGCGGTACCTCCCACATCTAGTGTTTGCCTACCGAGAGGTCCCACAGGCCTCCACGGGGTTCTCCCCCTTTGAGCTCCTGTACAGGCGATGTGTGCGGGGGCCCCTAGCTCTAGTGAAAGAGAACTGGGAGGGAGATGTAGCCACCCCTTGAGTGTCGGTCATCGAGTATGTCATGCGGTTCCAGGACAAGATGCAGGCCTTGTCACTGCAGGTGCACGATAGTATAGAGCGGGCCAAGGCAAACCAAAAGCGATAGTATGACCAGAACGCTTGCGAGAGGACCTACCAGGTGGATCAAAAGGTATGGATACTGGACAAGCTTCATGCGGCCTGGGAAGGCCCATACCTCACACACCAGTGGCTCAATGCCAGGATGTACCTGGTCACCCTGGACCACGCCCGGGGAGGGCAGAAGGTCTTCCTTGTGAACCTGTTGGAGGCACATCAGGAGCGGGAGTCAGGTGCCCTCCCGGAATGCCGCCCCATTCTGGAAATGTTAACAAAAAAGCCCGGAAGGACGGAGTCCACCGAGATGCCCTTGGGCATGGAGTATGCTCCTGTCACTTCTAAGTGGATGGTCCACATGCTTCAGGGACTCAAAGGGTACAAGGCCGCGTACCTGGAGATTGTTGCCGTCTTCAGTCCCTCGGGGGAGGATCCCCGGAAGTATCTGGCGCAGATGCTCGGGCAGATCTGCCATGCAGGCTTGACCATTACGCCAGGAAAGTGCCAGATGGGCATAAGTGAGGGGCCCCGGACAGGGAAGCTTCAGAACCGGAGCCCGGGAGAGTGGATGCCAGCGCATCCTGGCTCACCCTCCAGGACAAGAACCACCGCCGGGCACTATGGGGGGTTTGTGCCCCACTACAGTAGCCTGGCAAGGCCCCTGATAGACCGCACCAGGAAGAAGCGGCCCTCCGCCGTTGCTTGGACAACTGATTGCAAAATGGCCTTACAGGTGCTAAAGGACACCCTTCCCAGCTTTCCGGTACCACAGGCAGCCAACTTTACGCGGCCGTTTGTAGTACCAACTGACAACAGTAATTGTGACCTCGGTCTGGGTGACTATTCCTCAGGAATGAATGGAAGGTGAGTACGCAGGAGACTGGCGCTCCAGCTGTACCGCTTTGCCATTCGCCACCAGAGAGGGTGTGGAGGGGCGCACGGAGAAACACAGGAATGTGCTTCCTATAGCGCCCTATAAAGGGGGGAGGTGTGAGGAATATGGATTATCATTTACTGTCAGCCCTAATTGTCATTTAATTCACCTTTTGGCATGTACACAGTAAGTGTACATGCAAAATATGTTCTCACCCCAGCCATCTGCTGTCAGCTAGCAAGGGAGAAAGTCCGAGGGGTCCAGGCTTCAAGGAGGCCCCAGTTGGATAAAGTCACACCTCAACCAGCCACTTTGGAGGGAAGCTAATCCTGCAGGAAAACCCACATCAGGAGGTCTCAGCCCTTGCCCAGGATCAATGATACCTCCCAGACATGTTGGCACTAGAGTTGAGCGGACACCTGTATGTTCGGGTTCACCATGTTCTGCCGAACTTCACAAAAAAGTATGAGTTCGGGACCCGAACTTGATCCAAATTTGACCCCGAACCCGAACCCTATTGAAGTCAATGGGGACCCGAACTTTGGATCACCAAAATGGCTCTACAAAAGTCATGGAAATGGCTAGAGGGCTGCAAAAGGCAGCAAAATGTGGTTAAGAGCATGGCAATTGCTCTGCAAACAAATGTGGATAGGGAAATTACTTCAAATAACATAAAATACGTAAAAATAAAGATTAATAATCTTGATCTAGAAGTAGGAGGTCTATATGGAGTAGGAGGTTGAGAAGGCAGTGGAGGTGGCGGTGTAGGTGGAAGTGGCGGTGGAGGAGGAGGTGGTAGCCAACAATGGTTTTTGTTTTATATTTTATTATTTTTTTTTGTTTACATTTGGGTAGACCCCAAAACATTGGGAAAGATAAAAAAATAAAACAAAGAGAAAGTGTGCTGGAGTACAACAATGGCTGGGAGAGGCCAGTATACATGTCTATTCTGCACTAGGTACGGACAAGTCCTGTGGGATCCCTGCCTGGTTCATTTTAATGAACGTGAGCTTGTCCACATTGGCTGTGGACAGGCGGCTGTGATTGTCTGTGATAACCCCCTCCTGCCGTGCTAAACAAACGTTCAGACAATACACTGGCTGCAGGGCAGGCCAGCACCTCCAAGGCGTAAAGGGCAAGCTCAGCCCATGTGCCCAATTTGGAGACCCAGAAGTTGAAGGGGGCAGACCCATCAGTCAGTACGTGTAGGTGTGTGCACACATACTGCTCCACCATGTTGGTGAAATGCTGCCTCCTGCTAAGACGTTCCATATCAGCTGGTGGCGCTGGTTGTTTTGGCGTGCTGACAAAGCTTTTCCACATTTTGGCCATGCTAACCCTGCCTTCTGAGGTGCTGGCGAAGCCCCAGCTGCGTTGGCGACCTCCTCAGCCTTCGCCTTGTGCTTCCACTGAGCCCCTGCTGTCAGGTGGGAATTCCATCAGCAGCACGTCTACCAGCGTGCTCTTGTAGTCGCGCATCTTCCGATCAGTAACAGACATTTTTACTAAATTTAGTTCTCTGTCAGCAATGCAGAGCAGGGGTTTTTCACCAGCAAAAATGGGTTAATGTCAACCATCAATGTAACAGACGAATTTTAGAAATTTAGGTTCATGTCACCTATGCAGAGCAGGGGTTTGTATACGGCAAAAATTGTAAAATGTCACCCGAGAATGTAACAGACAATTTTTTGAAATTTAGGTTCCTGTCACTTATGCAGAGCAGGGGTTTATTTACGGCAAAAATGGTAAAATGTCACCCAAGATTGTAACACACGCTTTGGCACCCTGCTCCCTCTTTTGTTGGTGCCTCTGTGCGACCACCGCCTCTTCCTCCAAACTGCACACGTCACTCACAGGACCTTGATTCTATGTGGCGTCATCATCCTAGTACCTCATCATCCTCCACATCATCTTTCACCTACTCTTTACCCCTGCCCTCCTTGTCGGTCTGCAGACTGCAGAAAGCCGCAGCAGTTGGCACCTGTGTTTCGTCATCGAAACGTGGGCCGTAGAAGGTGTAGAAAGGGTGGTAAACTGGAGAGGAGTCTAAAGGGTTAAAAGAAGAGGTGGTGGAGCTAAGGAACAGGAAGGGGAGGTGGCAATGGGAAGTGTTATATACTTGCTTCCTGCTTCTGGCCCTTCCTCTTTACGGCGAAGGCAAGCTGGTGAGTGGTTGCTGGCTGCCTGTCCCCGCAAGAGATGTCCGCAGGAGACACTGATCTGCGCAATGCGCTCCTGGCGAGATTTAGTGAGGAGGGGAGGGCTGGCTGCGCTCCTTTCTGGGCAGCTTGATCGCTCCCCCTTCCTTAGTCCCTCATGCGCCTGTTGTACTTGCTGCGGTGGGGACGCCGCAGGTAGTGAGCCCCCTCCCCCCTCTGTCATGCCAGGTGTGCGGCGATCGGCCTGTACTCACCGCCCTCCTGCCCGCTTAGGACATAGTCCGACTCCCTCCCCGGGTTCCGTTTCGGCTCCTGCTGTAGGTCGCAGGCGCGCGGCCTCAGTGCGCCGGCTGGCGGCAGTTTTGCGCCGCTGGGAATTAGCCAAGCCCCTTCCGCTTTAATATGGGGCTAATGGGAGCTCTATGGTGGCGGATGACCGCCCGTTAACCCCTCCTGCGTCCCAGCCAGCTCCTCCATCCACAATGGGGCAGATGTTGCCCCCCCTTCTGAAGGGGTTGGGCTCCGGTATTGGCGGCTTCTGCGGCGGGTATACCCGATGCTGGGCCTTCCCACATTGCCCCTTTACCCCCTCTTAGCCCCTTGCGGCTTCCCCTGTCCGCTCACGCAGGCGTAGGGTGGTGTCCTGTCCCCCTCCTCGTCTGTGGACCGCAGGAGTAGGGGCCGGCGTGGCCGCCGTAGCCGCCACTCGCGTCGTGGTTCCCGGTCATCCAGATACAGTCGGCGGTCCAGATCCTCTCAATGGCGCTCTCCGTCGTCCTCGGACGGGTCCTCGGGCGCATCGGAGGAGTCGGTGCGTACACCACGTTCCAGACGGGGTAGACCGGGTCCTGCTGATGGGTCCAGGGCCCCTAGCCTGGCTACTTCGGCAGTCCACAGGGAAGTCATGCCTGTACCTGCAGCTTCGGCGCTGATGCCTCCTTCATCTGGTGAGTATCAATATGCCAGGGCTTGGGGGGCGGGAAAAACCAGTACAGATTTAGAGGTGTTATTGAAATCGTTATTGGACAAGTTGCCTTCTTTG
The DNA here is from genome assembly GCF_905171765.1 of Bufo bufo. Lineage (NCBI taxonomy): Eukaryota > Metazoa > Chordata > Amphibia > Anura > Bufonidae > Bufo > Bufo bufo. The sequence continues at coordinate 73,329,873 of NC_053396.1, forward strand.
TTGCCCCCAAAGGCTCCTGTGCCTACCCCGCCGGCGCTGGGGTCTGATCCGATTTTTTTTCTGCGGTGTCAGCCCCTTAGGTTCTCACTTGGATGAGGCGGTAAGGGAAAAAATTTGGTCCAATCAATTCGTGGACATTTGGTCCCTGATATCGGTGGACCAACATACGGTAGATAGGGAGAAACATTTTTTAGATAATCCGAATGACCAGAGGGTCAAGGTGTCGAAGTCTATGAACAATTGGTTACAGGCATTTTCGGTCCTGGGTTGCATTATGGGTCAGCGTCACCCTGAGCGCTGTTCTGAATTGTTCATATACTTGGACACTATTTATAGTGCGTATAAGGCTCACGTGGGCAGTGCGTGGTGGAGGTATGATGAGGAGTTTAGGAGACGTTTGGGCGCTGCAGCCGACGCTGGGGTGGGGGGTTAACGCTACGGATGTATGGCTTCACCTGATGGTGTCCCAAAGACCACCTTCCTTTCAAGGGGCGGCCACTGGGGCCGGGGCCTTCGCAGCCCAGGGACCAGTGGCCGTCTGATGACCGGGCGCGTGCTGGTTGTTTAATGAGGGATTCTGCAAGTATACTGGTTTGTGCAAATACAAACACGAATGTGCAGCATGTGGGGGCTCCCACCCAGCGAGCTGGTGTGCCAGGTCCCAGGTTAAGCCCGGGAAGACTCCCCTCCCTTTTCTGGTTAGCCAGAATCCTGCTCCACACTGAAGAGGGGCAACATCCCGAAACAGCTGTCTGTGGATGGATAACTGGCTTAGGTTTTCCCTGTCACATCCTTAAAGCTTGTAAAAGAGCGGGATCTTGACATAGGGGCCCCTTAATATGGTGGATTTGGTGATCTCTGTAATGGGGACACCCCTTTGCTCGGTTTTCCTTCCTTTGAGGGATATCTGGCTTTCACTGTGTTGAAGACCCATAACTGGGGCTCCACGGTTATTTTGCATATCACTGTTTCCCAGGGAGCTTTGCACTTTGGATTGCTGTGTTGAGACTGTTAAATGATGCTCCACTGTGTTTTCTGTAGCTGGTCTCCCTAAGATCAGCTATTTTTTTGTTTGAGTAGTCTCCTAGGCATTGCTCCCGGTTAGCCAGAATCCTACTCCACAGTGATGAGGGGCAACACCCCAAAACAGCTGTCTGTGGATGGATAACTGGCTTAGGTTTTCCCCGTCACATCCTTAAAGCTTGTAAAAGAGCAGGATCTTGACATAGGGGCCACTTAATATGGTGGATTTGGTTATCTCTGTAATGGGGACACCCCTTTGCTCGGTTTTCCTTCCTTTGAGGGATATCTAGCTTTCACTGTGTTGAAGACCCATAACTGGGGCTCCACGGTTATTTTTCTTTCGAACAAAAGGACGCCGGTCAGCGTGGTAGAGATGGGGCCGTGGCTAGACAGGTATCCCAATAGGGAGGCAGCTTCCACTTTGAGTACTGTTTTTTCTGAGGGTTTTTTCATTCCGTTTGTTCTTAAGAGGTTCCCGTTTTTTTCTGATAATCTTAAATCAGTCAGGGAAAACCCTGAGGTGCTTGAGGCTAAGTTGCGGAAGGAGGTGTCAGCAGGGAGGTTTGCCGGCCCTTTTGTAGCGCCCCCTTTCCCTAACCTGCGGGTTTCTCCGTGGGGTGGGGTTCCCAAAAAGGAGACTGGTAAATTTCGGCTCATACATCACCTATCTCACCCCTGGGGTTCGTCCGTTAATGATGCTATCCTTCAGGAGGAAGCATCGGTGACGTATGTCTCGTTTGATAGGGAGGTGGCTCTGGTAAGGGCAACGGGGCGGGGGGCTCTTATGGCCAAATCCGATATAGAGTCGGCGTTTAGACTTTTGCCCATTCACCCTGATTGTTTCCATTTGCAGGGGGGTTGTTTTGAGGGCCTGTTTTATTATGACATGTGTTTGCCTATGGGGTGCTCCATTTCGTGCCATTATTTTGAGATGTTCAGCTCATTGATGTTTTTTTGGTAGTGCGGAAAGTTTCCTTGCATCAACTCCAGTCGCTCTTGGGTTTACTTTGCTTTGCTTGCCGAGTTATGCCCATGGGCCGGGTTTTTTTTGCGGCGCCTCTCTTTGGCCACGCGTGGGGTACGGTCCCCTCGGCATCATATTTTATATATTTTATATAGCTTACGAAATCTCTGAAGGCTGATTTGATGGCATGGCGTTCCCTTTTGGGTTCCTATAACTGTCACACTTGCTTTATTTCTGCAGAGGTTTCAAACTCGGAACTGGCATTGTGGTCCGATGCTGTTGGTTCCTGTGGTTTTGGTACAATCTTAGGTACGGAGTGGTGTGCATCTTCTTGGCCCGGATTGGTGCGCCTCAGGGCTTGTTCGGAACTTTACGTTGCTGGAGCTGTTCCCTATACTGGTGGCGGTTGAGATCTGGGGGGAGCGTCTGGCTAATCAACATGTTTGTTTTTGGTCTGATAATTTGGGGACTGTTCAGTGTATTAATTGTTTGTCATCTTCATCCCTCCCGGTTTTGCTACGGCACCTGGTCCTTCATTGTCTGGAGCGTAACATTTATTTTAGGGCCAGGCATGTTCCTGGGGTGGACAACAGGATCGCTGATGCTCTTTCTCTCTTCAATTGGCAGGTTTTTCGGGAACTGCTTCCGGAGGCGGAGCTGGATGGAGTGGAATGCCTGCGGTACCTGTGGCAGCTAGTGGTCAACAATTGATGTCCCTTGTGAGTGCGTCGGTGTCTCCGCCTACTTGGCAGGCACATGGTAAGGCCTGGGCAGACTGGTTGGCTGTGCGTGGGGTGAGGGATGTCACTAGGAGGGATGATCTTCGTTTAGAGGTTACCGTCAAATGGCTGTTGGGGCTGAGGTCTCTGGGGGTTTCTGCCCTGGCTGCGGGGTGGCGGTTGGCGGGGGTGGCGTTCTACTTTAAGTTATGTGGATGGGCGTATGTGACAAAAAACTTTGTGGTGAGGCAGACCATGAAGGGTTGGCAAAGGGAGTATGTAGTATGGGACAGCAGATGGCCTATTTCTTTTACCCTACTATGCAAGTTGATTGAGTATTGCGGGGAGGTTTGTTCATCGGCTTTTGAGCGTTCTATGGCGGCGGCTAGTTTCAGTCTCGCCTTTTTTGCAGCTCTGAGGGTGGGGGAACTCATGGCTCTTTCCGGCACCAGACCGGGTGACCTGTTGGATGTGGATGTTGTGCTTGGTAATAATGCTCTCAGGGTCCTTATTAGGAGGTCAAAGACGGACCAGTTTGGGAACGGGGTCTGGTTACCGATATTGCCAGTACCGGGAGTAGCCTGTCCGGTTCGGTTGGTGTCTGAGTATAGGTCAGTTAGGATGGGAGGCGTAAATTTTTTCGCGCATGCTGATGGGTCCCCTTTTACAAAATTTCTATTTTCTTCGGTGTTGCGCAATTGCTTGCGGCATTCAGGGGTGGATCCTGGTGAATTTGGCCCTCACTCTTTTCGCATAGGCACTGCCACGGAGGCGGCGAGAGCAGGTTTATCAGAATCGGAGTTGATGCGCATTGGTAGGTGGCGGTCGGCATGCTTTGCGAGATATATCCGCCCTGATTTGCTGCTGTGAGTTGCTGCATTTGATGAGGGATTGCAATATTAAAAATAAATAAATAAAAAATAAATAAATTTATGTGTTCATGGCAGGTATGTGTTTAATGGTTTTACTCTTTCAGATGCTGTTCGTCCGGTGGTGTGGCTGGTGGGCCACTCTTACATCTTTTGGGCTGCGCAGAGGGCCGACTGCAGGCCTGGAGGTCGGAGCCTTGGATTTAGGGAAGTGGAAGTTTTTTGGAAGGCTACAACAGCGACTTAAAAAGATTAAAATAGACAAATCGCCAGGATCGGATGGCATACACCCCCGTATCCTAAGGGAATTAAGTAATGTCATAGCTAGACCCTTATTTCTGATATTTGTGGACTCTATACTGACAGGGAATGTCCCACAGATTTGGCGCATGGCAAATGTGGTGCCAATATTCAAAAAGGGTCCAAAAACAGAGCCTGGAAACTATAGGCCGGTAAGTTTAACATCTGTTGTGGGTAAACTGTTTGAAGGTTTTCTGAGAGATGCTATGTTAGAGCATCTTAACGGAAATAAGCAAATAACACCATATCAGCATGGCTTCGTGAGGGATCGGTCATGTCAAACTAATTTAATCAGTTTCTATGAGGAGGTAAGTTCTAGACTTGACAGGGGCGAATCAATGGATGTCGTATATCTGGACTTCTCCAAAGCATTTGACACTGTACCACATAAAAGGTTAGTATATAAAATGAGAATGCTCAGACTGGGAGAAAACGTCTGTAAGTGGGTAAGTAACTGGCTCAATGATAGAAAACAGAGGGTGGTTATTAACGGTACATACTCAGATTGGGTCACTGTCACTAGTGGAGTACCTCAGGGGTCAGTATTGGCTTTTGGTCAGAAACACGGCTTTTTGGTTACTGGGGTGAAAAAACCCTCTAATATACTGCACATCTGGGATTAGACGTGCATAAGTGACTGTCACATTTAGGCCAGAAATACGGCTTTTTGGTTACTGGGGTGAAGAAAACCTCTAATATACTGCACATCTGGGATTTCTGCATAAGTGTCTGTCACATTTAGGCCAGTAATACGGCTTTTTTGTTACTGGGGTGAAAAAACCCTCTAATATACTGCACATCTGGGATTAGACGTGCATAAGTGACTGTGTCACATTTAGGCCAGAAATACAGCTTTTTGGTTACTGGGGTGAAAAAACCCTCTAATATACTGCACATCTGGGATTAGACGTGCATAAGTGACTGTCACATTTAGGCCAGAAATACAGCTTTTTGGTTACTGGGGTGAAAAAAAACCTCTGATATATACTGCACATCTGGGATTAGACGTGCATAAGTGACTGTCACATTTAGGCCAGAAACACAGCTTTTTGGTTACTGGGGTGAAAAACCCCTCTAATATACTGCAAAATCTGGGATAAGACGTGCATAAGTAGTGACTGTCAAATTTAGACCAGAAATACATCTTTTTGGTTATTGGGGTGAAAAAACCCTCTAATATACACTGCACATCTGGGATTAGACGTGCATAAGTGACTGTCACATTTTGGCCAGAAATCCGGCTTTTTGGTTACTGGGGTGAAAAACCCTCTAATATACTGCACATCTGGGATTGCACGTGCATAAATGACTCACATTTTGGCCAGAAATACGGCTTTTTGGTTACTGGGGTGAAAAAACCCTCTAATATACTGCACATCTGGGATTAGATGTGCATAAGTGACTGTCACATTTAGGCCAGAAATAAGGCTTTTTGGTTACTGGGGTGAAAAAACCCTTTAATATATACTGCACATCTGGGATTAGACGTGCATAAGTGACTGTCACATTTAGGCCAGAAATACGGCTTTTTGATTACTGGGGGGAAAAAACCCTCTGATATACTTCACATCTGGGATTAGACATGCATAAGTTACTGTGAAATTTAGGCCACAAATACCGCTGTCATATAGAGTTTAAAAAAAATTGAGTGCAATACCCTACATCAGGGTCTTTATTGGCGGTTAATTATTTCTAACAGACTTAACCACTTTTTACTTTGCTTTGTGAACGCTAACTGAGGCAAACATCTAATAAGGCAAACATCATAGTCGTGGTGGTGGTGTTGGTGGAGCCTCTGGTGCAGGGAGAGGACGTGGCCGTTCTGCCACAGCTATACGTCCTACTGAACCTACTACCTCAGGTCCCAGTAACCACCAGAATGTACAGCAACATTTGGTCGGGCCTAATGCCGTTCTAAGGATGGTAAGGCCTGAGCATGTACAGGCGCTAGTCAATTGGGTGGCCGACAGTGGTTCCAGCACGTTCACATTATCTCCCACCCAGTCTTCTTCAGAAAGCGCACAGGTGGCGCCTGAAACCTATGCCCATCAGTCTGTCACATCACCCCCGTGCATATCAGGGAACCTGTCTGAGCCTCAAGTCATGCAGCAGTCTCTTATGCTGTTTGAAGACTCTGCTGGCAGGGTTTCCCAAGGGCATCCACCTAGCCCTTCCCCAGGGGTGGAAGACATAGAATGCACTGATGCACAACCACTTATGTTTCCTGATGAGGACATGGGAATACCACCTAAGCACATCTCTGATGATGACAAAACACAGGAGCCAACTGCTGTGTCTTTCTGCAGTGTGCAGACCGAAAAGGAGGTCAGGGAGGAAGACTGGGTGGAAGACGACGCAGTGGACGATGAGGTCCTAGACCCCACATGGAATGAAGGTCGTGCCACTGACTTTCAGAGTTCGGAGTAAGAGGCAGTGGTGAGACCGAGCCAACAGCGTAACAAAAGCGGGAGCAGGATGCAAAAGCAGAGAAGCCTTCGCCAAAACAGTTCGCCTGCTACTGGCCACCGTCACCAGGGACCGAGCACACCAAAGGCAGCTTCAAGGAATTCCCTGGCATGGCACTTCTTCACACATTGTGCTGACGACAAGACCCGGCGAACAGTTCCCGGCGAACATAGCTGGTTCGCGTTCGCCGCGGCGAGCGGACATATGCGATGTTCGGTCCGCCCCTATACATCATCATTGAGCAAACCTTGACCCTGTACCTCACAGTCAGTAGACACATTCCAGCCAATCAGCATACCCTCCCTCCCAGACCCTCCGACCTCCTATCAAAAAGCAAGGACAGCATCCATCTTAGATTCATTCTGAAGCTGCAGTGTCACAAATTTGACTAAGTTGTAATCGCAATGTGATTAATACAGGTTACATTAATCACATTGCGAATTCAACTTAGAGCTGGGTTCCTAATGGTTGTATTGCTAGAATATAACGAAGATTGAGAATATAGTGCTATATCCGTTATATTCGTCAATTCTAGCAATACAACCATTATGATCTCAGATCTAAGTTGAATTCGCAATGCGATTAATGCAGGTTATATTAATCGCATTGCGAATTCAACTTACCACACTCTGCGTCAACTACGTCATTTTCCATGGGAGTGTTGCCATGGATCCCCCTCCGGCATGCCACAGTCCGCCACTCGGCTGTCTGCTCTACAGCGTAACTTCGGCCTTCCCGCTCACCGCCTCATATGTGACGTGCCCACCAGGTGGAACTCCACCTTGCACATGCTGGAGAGACTGTGCGAGCAGCAGCAGGCCATAGTGGAGTTTCAGCTGCAGCAGGCATGGGTGGGTCGCACTGCGGAACAGCACCACTTTACCACCAATGACTGGGCCTCCATGCGAGACCTGTGTGCCCTGTTGCGCTGTTTCGAGTACTCCACCAAGATGGCCAGTGGCGATGACGCCATTATCAGCGTTACAATACCACTTCTATGTCTCCTCGAGAAAACACTTAGGGCGATGATGGAAGAGGATGTGGCCCAGGACGAGGAGGAGGATGAGAGGTCATCTCTAACACTTTCAGGCCAGTAACTCAGAAAGAGGATTTTTGCAACAGCAGAGGCCAGGTACAAATTTGGCCAGCCAGGGCCCACTACTGGAGGAGGAGGAGGATGAGGAGGAGGAGGAGGAGGATGGGGATGAAGCATGTTCACAGTGGGGTGGCATCCAATGCAGCTCGGGCCCATCACTGGTGCGTGGCTGGGGGGATACGGAGGACGCAGACGATACGCCTCCCACAGAGGACAGCTTATCCTTACCTCTGGGCAGCCTGGCACACATGAGCGACTACATACTGCAGTGCCTTCGCAACGACAGCAGAGTTGCCCACATTTTAACGTGTGCTGACTACTGGGTGGCCACCCTGCTGGATCCCCGTTACAAAAACAATGTGCTGTTCTTAATTCCCTCACTGGAGCGTGATCAGAAGATGCGCGACTACAAGCGCACGCTGGTAGACGTGCTCCTGAGAGCATTCCCAACTGACGCCGGGGGACAAGTGGAAGCACAAGGCGAAGGCAGGGGAGGAGGAAGAGATCGCCTACGCAGCTGTGTCAGCGCCAGCACCTCAGAAGGCAGGGTTAGCATGGCCGACATATGGAAAAGCTTTTTCACCTCGCCGCAACAACCGGCTCCAACTGCTGATATGGAGCGTGTTAGTAGGAGGCAGCATTTGAACAACATGGTGGAACAGTACCTGTGCACACGACTACACGTACTGACTGATGGTTCTTCCCCATTCAACTTCTGGGTCTCCAAATTGTCCACATGGCCACAGCTTGCCCTGTATGCCTTGGAGGTGCTGGCCTGCCCTGCAGCCAGTGTACTCTCTGAACGTTGTGTTTAGCATGGCAGGAGGCGTCATTACAGACAGACGCAGCCGTCTGTCCACAGCCAACGTGGACAAACTCACGTTCATTAAAATGAACCAGGCTTGGATCCCTCAGGACTTGTCTGTACCTTGTGCAGAATAGACAGTTCTAACAGCCTCAACCATCCATCCTTGTACTCAAGTGCACTTATTCCTTTTTTTTTTATATGTCCCAATATTTTGGGGGATACCCCTATGTAAAAATGCTAAATAACACACATCTGTGTTGGCTACCTATTCCTCCTTCGCCACCACTTCCACCTAGACCGCCACGTGAGCCTACACGGCCACATCCACCCATTCACCGCCTCCTCAACCTCTTTCCTCCTACATCATTCCTAATTTTTTAAGATTTTTTATGTTTTTTTAATTCATTTCCCTATCCACATTTGTTTGCAGAGCATTTGCCATGCTCTTAATCACCTTTTGCTGCCTTTTGCAGCCCTCTAGCTCTTTCCATGACATTTTTACAGCCATTTTAGTGCTCAAAAGTTCGAGTCCCCACTGACTTCAATGGGGTTCGGGTTCGGGGTCAAGTTCGTATCCCGAACCCGACTTTTTTTTTTCAAGTTCGGCCGAACCTTCCGAACCCGAACATCCAGGTGTCAGCTCAACTCTAAACAGCAGTATTCAACCGTTTTATTGGAGTGTCAGAAATGCAGCGCAGGCCGTAAATGTACTAACTAGCACAAAAAGTGTGCTTTTTTTTTACCAACAATGTAATAGCAGTATTTAACGGTTTTATTTGACTGTCAGAAATGCAGCGCAGGCCGCAAATGTACTATCTCACATAAAAAATGTGTTTTTTTCAAACAACAATACAACAGCAGTATTTAACGGTTTTATTGGACTGTCAGAAATGCAGCCCAGGCCGCAAAGGTACTTTATGGAAAAAATAATAATATATACCCACAGTGAAACAGATGGATTTACTTATTTTATTTCACTATCAGATTTGCAGTGCAGGCCACAAAGGTACTTTATGGCCCCCCAAAAATGGGTTTTTGACCCACAATGTCCCAGTTTTATTCACTGATTATATTTCACTATCAGATTTGCAGTGCAAAGGTACTTTATGGAAAAAAAAAGATGATTTTTTTCACCCACAGTGAAACAGATGGATTTAACTGACTTTAATTTCCTATCACAAATTCAGTGCAGGCCGAAAAGGTACTTTATAGCCCAAAAAAAGTGTTTTTTTCACCCACAATGTCCCAGTTGTTTTTACTGATTATATTTCACAGGCCGCAAAGATACTTTATCGAAAAAAAGATATGATTTTTTCACCCACAAATGAAAGAGATGAATTTAACTGATTTTCTTTCACTATCACAAATGCAGTGCATGGCGCAAATGTACTTGTTAACAAAAATAAATAAATTTGTCCCCCTAGACTCTAACAGATGGATTTACTAAATTGATTACACTCACACATTTTGAATATATCACCCCCTGGCTCCTTGAACTCACAGACAGATTACCTATATTATTTCCCCTTCCCCTGGCACATATGCAGTGCAGGTGCACTTAAAAAATGGGTATATGTTGCCCACTGAACTAAAAGAACAGGATTAAATTATTGTCCCTGGCACATATGCAGTGCTGGTGCACTGCACTTACACAAAATGGCCACCGACGCCCACCTAACTAACAGATGGATAAAACTTATTTTTCTGTTTCACTGGCCTCAGGGCAGGGTACAAAAATGTTGCATTGCACCCACAAAAAAAAAAAATTTGCTGTAGATTGCAGAGTTAACAACAAGTTGTGATATCAGATTCTTTCCTATTCTCTCCCTCACAGCAGCAGCATCCTATCCCTACACTAGTAAGAGCTGAGTGACGTGCGGCGCTACGTGACTCCAGCTTATATAGAGGCCGAGTCACATGCTGCACTGGCCAATCACAGTCATGCCATTAGTAGGCATGGCTGTGATGGCTTCTAAGGGCACAGAGTTAAACGCTCGTTGATTGGCTGCCCTGCAGCCTTTCAAAAAGTGCCATTAAATCGCCGAACACTGAACTCGAACCCAAACTTTTACTGAAATGTTCGGGTTCGGGTCCAGGGTCAAAAAATCGTAAAGTTCGGTACGAACCCGAACTTTACAGTTCGGGTTCGCCCAACCCTAGTTGGCACCTACATTTCATAAGGAATTATGAATCATCTGTCCATCCCAGGCATAATTTGGTTATCTTTTTGCGATCCTGGTGCAAAGCCAAACATCCAAGTGGTCCTGGCTTAATGCTAGGATGCCTGGGAGGGGAGCTATGCATATCTCCCCATAAAAACCAAATAACAGTACCATGCTTGGACTCTAGTTGTAGCCGGAAACCAGGTGGATCAATTGGGCCCAGAACCATCTTCCTGCAACATTCTGGTCTGGGGCTACGAGCCCTAAGGTTTTTTATGGGTCATTTTCTGCCAGCAAGAGAGAAGGAGGGATGGACCCTTCCCAGAGGCGGGGAGGGGAGCAGCCAGCTACAGGTCATAAGCCCATGCAAGCCAGCGCGCAGTGTCTTTTCTGAAGGGGGTCACATCGTGCCAATGTGTTAGGAGAGACCGTAAACCAGCTGACATCACTGCCCCCATGTGACTGCAGCCAAGTACTATTCCACCATTATAACCCTAAGGAACTTTTATCTACCCGGTAACTGACTTTTGCTCTGCTTAGCCCTGTTGTACCTATATCACCTGTATCTGTAACCTCAGACCACTGTATATATTCTCTGTGTATATTGTGTTATATCTAGTGTGCCCTTAAGGCGATTAATTATATAATTTAATCTTGTGCTATCTTGTATCTTGATCACGAATCCCCACGTCCGTGTTTCGGCCTAGTTATATTCGGCCTTGGTTTCTCACCCTATATAATCCCGTTAGCGGACCGGGCTTATATCAAACGAGAAGCTGGTGGTAGATTTCGCAGCCTGAGGACGTACTGTTTCACTGCGGCAGTGAAAAGGCTCTCTCAGCTTGTTCCCTCTCTGTATCCGCATGGACAAGAGGTGTCTGTGTAAACTGTACCAAGCTGACCTTACCTGGTCCTCTGGAGGGTGTAACGTCACTCTTTGGTAACAAGTGACCATACTGCATCTCGTGAGCTCGACGTAGGTGATATTGTAGCAATTGTTTAAGAAGAGGATCATACTCCGCTAGCAACTCTATGATTGCAAGGAAATTACCACTGTTGCTTTTTCCAAATTTTTCTCTGTGACCACGAAACAACATATTTGCCATTGCCATTGTCAAGGTGACATTAACTATTCGTTTTAAAACTTGCCTCCTGAAGTTTTTTTCTTTTATAATTTGCCCTTTATTTTCCTGGTCAATTGCTCCCTCCCTTCGCCACTGATCATAAACAACACAAGCGTCTATATGAGTCTGTGAACTTTCATGAAGCTGTAATTTGGTGGATAAGCCTTTCCAATTTTGTATGCCTTTGGCCCAAGCTGGGTTTAACCCCAATTTCTTGAGATCACCAAACAGCCAACATGGCTCACGGTAGGCTGCATTTAATTTGGGAGAGTAACATAGCCAAGTAATTGGAAATTTGTGGCCAGTCTTAGTTACTCTTTCATAGTAGGTCTCAGAAAAGCACCTTTTTTGCTCATCTTTATCTCTTGGGAAAGGTCCTGGAGGTCTACAAGGACCATTGGCAATAACAAATCTCTTCAACACTGGCATCTGTAATAGTTACTGGGAAGTTTCCTCTGTCCGTCACATATTTTTCAGAAGCCAAATCTATATTTATACCACTGGCATCAGCACCAGTAGCTAAATTACTGCTAGATAATTCAGCATCATCAGAGCAACTTGGCTCATTTTCATCAGGTTCTGTAGTACTTAATTCAGGGATACTGTGCAAGTCAGCTGAAGTACTTGGTTCGCTGACCTGTACAGACTTCTGCACTTTAGCAGCTGAGGGGGTACGACTTTCTGGCATGCCTTCTACATTCTGAGTGGCTTCAGTAACAGAAGAACTTTCACCACAGCTGGGAGCATTAAAGAAACTAGTAATTTTTGGAAGTTTTCCAGTTTTTTGGCTTTCCTCTCTCTTTTTTTTTTGCGCTTCTGAGCGCCACTGAGATTTTGGTAACTTGACATCGGGACACGCTGTAGAAACAGTATAAATAACCTTTAATGGTTACTAACTATTTAATAACTTTTGGTAATGTGATAGAACAGGCAAATATAAGACGCTTTGTAATATATACGCTGTATAATCAGGAGAAAATGCCCCTATCTCCATTTATCAGCTCCTTTCTTCCATACCTCCACTCCTTATTTGGTTTTCATTCTGCAAAGGCAGCTAGAGCTAATACTGAGTTGTCAGATTACAGGTAACCAAGAGGTCTATGGAGAGGTGAGAGGGCATGAGTGAACTAGAGAGTTAACAGTCATAGGCAGAGCGAGACACATACTTGCTACAGCAAGCAATTATTTTATGTCTTATTGCCAAGTTGTTTTAATTAATTGTTCAACTTCCTTATAACCTACTGATGCAGCAAATTTTAACTTGACGATAAACGGATCCAGCTGCTACTTGTCAAATATGGTAGGATTTGGGAGAACAAATAATGCTACTTGCAATGTTTTTTGACTGGCCGATTCCCAGCATTATCTGCCAGGACAGCTGGCAAGAGAGCTGTGCCGCACATATGTAAGTAGCCTTAGGAAGTCTATTTCTCCTACTATCTGTGTGTGTAGTTTATGTATATAGCAGATCAGGCACACCGTATAATCTGACAAAGAGACTGCCAAAGGGATGATAAATAAATGCCATATACAAGACATATAATGTCCGGAAACAGAATCATTACTAGGCTTATAATGTAAAGTTAATATAAGCCACTTACTAATGTATTGTGATTGTTCATATTGCTTCCTTTGCTGGCTGGACTTTGCTTTCATGGTTATGACTAGAGATGTCGCGAACATAAAATTTTCCGTTCGCGAACGGCGAACGCAAATTTTTGCAAATGTTCGCGAACTGGCGAACCGGGCGAACCGCCATAAACTTCAATAGGCATGCGAATTTTAAAACCCACAGGGACTCTTTCTGGCCACAATAGTGATGGAAAAGTTGTTTCAAGGGGACTAACACCTGGACTGTTTCATGCCGGAGGGGGATCCATGGCAAAACTCCCATGGAAAATTACGTAGTTGACGCAGAGTCGGGTTTTAATCCATAAAGGGCATAAATCACTTAACATTCCTAAATTGTTTGGAATAACGTGCTTTAAAACATCAGGTCTGATGTTGTATTGATCAGGTAGTGTAAGGGTTACGCCCGCTTCACAGTGACAGACCAAACTCCCCGTTTAAAGCACCGCAAACAGTCCATTTGCACAACCGCAAACTCTCCATTTGCACAAGGTTGGATACCAAGCTAGCCATGTCCCGTTCCTTGTCCTCACTGATGTCATTGAAGGTCCCTTCCTCCACCCAGCCACGTACAACACCAAGGGTCCCTGAAAGGTGACAACAAGCCCCCTGGGACGCCTGCTGTGGTTGGTCTTCCACCTCCTCAAAGCCACCTTCCTCCTCTGACTCCTCTTCTTCAGACTCCTCTCTCTGCATTGCCTCTCTCTGAGTTATTATAAGGTGTGTTAAGTAGTACTATTCCTATCAGTTTAATCCCTGTTACGTCCCCTATCAGGGGACGTGTATATGGCATTGATTTTAGGAACGGGGAGATGGAAAAAGATGCTTGGTCGGTCCTCCTACTTCAAATTTGGGGCACTGCCCGTGCAATCTAATGTGCCACCAGATAGTTGTGGTGTCTTATGTTGTTCTATTCTTATCAGTTTAATCCCTGTTACGTCCCCTATCAGGGGACGTGTATATGGCATCGATTTTAGGAACGGGGAGATGGAAAAAGATGCTTGGTCGGTCCTCCTTCAAATTTGGGGCACTGCGCGTGTAATCTAATGTGCCACCAGATAGGAGTGGTGTGTTAAGTAGTTCTATTCTTATCAGTTTAATCCCTGTTACGTCCCCTATCAGGGGACGTGTATATGGCATTGATTTTAGGAACGGGGAGATGGAAAAAGATGCTTGGTCGGTCCTCCTACTTCAAATTTGGGGCACTGCTCGTGCAATCTAATGTGCCACCAGATAGTTGTGGTGTCTTATGTTGTTCTATTCTTATCAGTTTAATCCCTGTTACGTCCCCTATCAGGGGACGTGTATATGGCATTGATTTTAGGAACGGGGAGATGGAAAAAGATGTTTGGTCGGTCCTCCTACTTCTAATTTGGGGCACTACGCGTTCAATCTAAAGTGCCACCAGATAGTTGTGGTGTGTTATGTTGTTCTATTCTTATCAGTTTAATCCCTGTTACGTCCCCTATCAGGGGACGTGTATATGGCATCGATTTTATGAACGGGGAGATGGAAAAAGATGCTTGGTCGGTCCTCCTTCAAATTTGGGGCACTGCGCGTGTAATCTAATGTGCCATCAGATAGGATTGGTGTGTTAAGTAGTTCTATTCTTATCAGTTTAATCCCTGTTACATCCCCTATCAGGGGACGTGTATGGAATAGATTTTAGACAACCGCAAAGAGTTGTCAATAGTTGACACACTCATGACATAAATGTTATACTTCTATGCGTCAATCTTGGTGTAGTTATGACTGTGCTCGTGTGCACGTTTGGGAGATTGCAGGCGATGGGGGTTTTACAAAGCCTATGGTCGTGCTGAGGTAGTGACAGTTAAGTGACCCAGAAAACAATGATTTTGCAGTGTGGGCCCATTGTTGGCCTAGTAGGCTTTAATGATCACCTTCAGGTGATCACAAAGAAAATTAATGCTTTTTCTATGCAAAATTATCCAGCCGATCGCTTTTGGTCTGTTCACAATGAAGCAACGACCTTATCATCTGGGGTGTGCCAACATTGCCATTGCCAACACACTCATAGAGGTGGTCGCTTCATTGTGATACGCAAGCCCCTTCACCACGACAAGGTAACGATCACGAAGGGGAATTGACACATGTATGTGCCTTTTTTTTGGGGGGTTTTGAAGCCACAGTTCAACAACAGAAGTCAGAAAAATTAGGCATGTACACATGCCTGAAAAATTAGGTACTGAAGCAGCGGCCAGAAAAATTTATGCTTGTTTCCCAGGCAGAAAGTGCCCTAAAACATTGCGGCTTGAACCCTAGTTGGTGGCAGATAAGTAACGCAAGTCATCCGGCATTCAGAGATAAAGTACAGCAGCGTGTGGACCATTTTTAGCCCAAGGCAGCTCATCTCATCAGGCCCTTTTTAGTCGAATGTTTTGCCCACTGTCAGTCCCTTCGGGATCCATCCCTCATTCATCTTAATAAAGGTGAGGTAATCTAGACTTTTTTGACCTAGGCGACTTCTCTTCTCAGTGACAATACCTCCTGTTGCACTGAAGGTCCTTTCTGACAGGACACTTGAAGCGGGGCAGGCCAGAAGTTCTATCGCAAATTGGGATAACTGGGGCCACAGGTCAAGCCTGCACACCCAGTAGTCAAGGGGTTCATCGCTCCTCAGAGTGTCGATATCTGCAGTTAAGGAGAGGTAGTCTGCTACCTGTCGGTCGAGTCGTTCTCTGAGGGTTGACCCCGAAGGGCTGTGGCGATGCGTAGGACTTAAAAAGCTCTGCATGTCCTCCATCAACAACACGTCTGTAAAGCGTCCTGTCCTTGCCGGCGTGGTCGTGGGAGGAGGAGGATTACTTTCACCTCTTCCTCTGTTAGATTCCTGTTGTGCTGTGACATCACCCTTATACGCTGTGTAAAACATACTTTTTAATTTATTTTGGAACTGCTGCATCCTTTCCGACTTGCGGTAATTCGATAACATTTCAGGCACTTTCTGCTTATACCGGGGGTCTAGTAGCGTGGACACCCAGTACAGGTCGTTCTCCTTCAGACTTTTTATACGAGGGTCCCTCAACAGGCACGACAGCATGAAAGACCCAATTTGCACAAGGTTGGATGCCGGGCTACTCATGTCCCCTTCCTCGTCCTCAGTGATCTCACTGAAGGTATGTTTTTCCCCCCTAGGTGGTTGTTGGACTTCCCACGACTCAGTTTCTTATGGCACAGGTTGCAAATGGCATCGCTGTTGTCAGAGGCAGACACACAAAAAAAATGCCATTCTGGTGGTGGCAACAGCATGCATTGATTGGCGTGCTGTCTGGCTGACCCCGCATGCTGTCTGACTGTGCCACTAGCTCCTTGCAACGACCTCCCCCTGCTGACTCAGGGAGGTAAGACCTTATCAGACCCTTCACACCACCCACCACCAACCAACCCCATTAACACACGTAGACGTAATTGTTGGTGTAAAGGCCATAGCAGCCATTTATTAAACAGCCAAAATACTCCACCATCATTTTAAAATATACAATAATACATATCAACCAATAAATACAAACATATCAATACAATGTAATAATAACATTCACTTATTGGAAGGATCCTAGAAGGCAACCCTAGCAAGCTGCGATCTTCACTCCACACATCTCCCTCCTTACCCTCGGCCGCACTCGCCGACCCAAGGGCACCAAATCCTCCAAAACCATATATTCCTCTACCCCTGTAGGCCTTCCAGCCCAACAGGAGCCCCCAGCTTTCAGCTTACCGAACCACATAGATGCACGTTCCAACGTGTCATGCACCTACTAAACATAGTATTGCCTTCCAGGACCCCCCCTGTTAACCAGCCCCCTGCTATGACATAATAGAACAAAACAACAAATAAAGGGCGGGAGGGTGAACAACTTCACCGGAACAATAATGGCCTCTGGTGCCGCCCCCCGCCCCACCGCCTTGTATATAAACTGCCCGCGAAACTGCAGCCCCGCCCCCCCTGCACGTCCCCAGCAACACTCCACCCACCCACCAGATTAACCCTATCCTGGTCTTCCACTTCCCCCCTTAGTCAGTTCTCACTGCGCTACGTCTGCGCCCCGCTCCGTTGTCCTGATGACTCAGGGAGGTAAGACCTTATCAGACCCTTCACACCACCCACCACCAACCAACCCCATTAACACACGTAGACGTAATTGTTGGTGTAAAGGCCATAGCAGCCGTTTATTAAACAGCCAAAATACCCCACCATCATTTTAAAATATACAATAATACATATCAACCAATAAATACAAACATATCAATACAATGTAATAATAACATTCACTTATTGGAAGGATCCTAGAAGGCAACCCTAGCAAGCTGCGATCTTCACTCCACACATCTCCATCCTTACCCTCGGCCGCACTCGCCGACCCAAGGGCACCAAATCCTCCAAAACCATATATTCCTCTACCCCTGTAGGCCTTCCAGCCCAACAGGAGCCCCCAGCTTTCAGCTTACCGAATCACATAGATGCACGTTCCAACGTGTCATGCACCTACTAAACATAGTATTGCCTTCCAGGACCCCCCCGTTAACCAGCCACAGACGCACATCGGAGACACCTCACCTATGTGCGTCACGCCACACCCTGAACGCTGTTTCCAAACCATCCTGCAGCCCCAGCGCCCACAAATCAATGCCAATCTCATTCAAATGCACCCCGTCCGACCTAAGGAACTGAGGCGATGCCACCTCCAACTCCCTATGTCGAACCACAAAACCACCTTGCCGCCGCACAAAACGCCCCACCTCCTTATTCAACTTCGCCCTAGCCTTGTTGATCCGGTCCACTGACCTCGCAAAACGCCACGAACTCCTAGCTACCACCTCCGACCACACTACCAACAAATCCGGGAATTCCTCCATTAGGCGTAACAAATCCAGCTTGATATCCCTGATAACATCCCTCGAGCGGCGAACGCCCAAGTCATTCCAGCCTACATGAAAAACCACAATATCCGGGCACCTATCCAATGAAGCAAACGCATGAAATTCAGGCAACACGCGGCCCCACAACATACCCCGCACACCAATCCACCGGACCTGCAACTCATCCGGCTGAAAACCCAACTGCCGACCACTTCTCCTCATATCCGCTCTCAACGCTCCCCAGTAAACATAAGAATGGCCAAAAATCCACGCTAAACAAGAATGCGAACCTGTAAAAAACGAAAGGAAAATGGTTACCCCGCATGCAAGTAACATACATCACAACCCAGCTCGCTCCCTCCACCAACCTCACAACAAGTGAGGACGAATATATGAACGAAAACACGCAGATTCCCACCGGCCAATCCACATAATAGCATCCTCGCCCAAACCCCATCTAGCAGCCTCCGTCGCCGCTCCTATGCGAAAAGAATAAGACGCAAACTCACTCGCCACAAACCCCGCCGCTGCCAAACATTTACGAAAAACCGCCACAAACTGATAACGGACAAGGCAGAGCCATCTCGATGTACCAGCAATCCCGCTCCTCCAAGCGGCCTAAGGGCCACATACTCCTCCAAACAACGAACCGGGCACACCACCGACCCCGGCAAAGGTCGCAACAAAATGCACACCCCCTTACCCACCTGATCCGTCTTGGACCTGCGTAACAGCTCCTACCAGCTCCGAAACCCGGAATGCCCCAAAGAAAGCCAAGGAAAAAGCTGCTCGAAACAAACACACCTCAAACCCTGACTCGCACACACTCCCCACCTGATCCCATAACAACTGCAGCCCCTGAAAAGACACCGGACGCCGAGAATCCTTCTTCACCACACTGCGACGATACCCTTTCAAGGCTTGCCTCACCAAAAAACTCCGAGACACATCCGCCAAACCCCTCATCCGCAACCAAAAAGCCACCGCTGCCACCCTCTTAGTAGCAACAGAAAAAGACAGACCATCGCTAAATGACCGACCCACGAAATAAACTAACAGCGAGTTAAAATACCCAACCCCCTGGCAGCCCCCCACCTGCTCGATCAAACGCTCCCAGTGCGACCACACAGAAGAATAAGCCGACCACGTACCACTACTCACGGACCGACGAACCAGATCTAACGAGACCCCAAGGCCACGCTCCAGAGCCACTGAGGACACCGCAGACCCGACACCTCCGCTCCCGGCACCAAACTGCGAAAACTATCCCACTGAAAACGAGAAAGAGCGTCAGCAATGGAATTATCAACCCCAGGTACATGAACTGCTACAAAACACGCATTCAACTTCAAACCGTTCAAAACCAAATGACGAAGCAACCGCACCACTGGGGGCGAATTTGCTGACTGACTATTCACCGCCTGCACCACCCCCAAATTGTCACAACAAAAACGTACCCTCTTATTTCTCAAAAAATCCCCCCACAACTCGGTAGCCAAAACAATGGGGAACAACTCCAATGAAGCCAAATTCCCTAGCAAACCAGCCACCCTCCATTCCTCCGGCCAAGCCTCGGCGCTCCATTGACCCTGACAAAAGGCCCCATAACCACAAGAACCTGACGCATCCGTAAACAACTCTAAATCAACATTACAGATAAGCACCCCCATCCACACCGACCGACCGTTATAGTCCCTCAAAAAACGCTCCCAAACCTCCAAATCCGCACTCACCTCAGCAGACAACCGCACAAAATGAAACGGGGCCTTCACTCCTGCCGTAGCCATAGCCAAACGCCTACAAAAAACCCTCCCCATAGGTAATATCCTACAGGCAAAATTTAACTTCCCCAAGACGGACTGTACCCGTCTGAGCTGCGCCTTCTTCCCTTTCCGCAACAAGCCCACTTCACCACGCAAATCCTCCACCTTATCCAAAGGCAACCGACACTCCATGGCTACACTATCAATCTCGATCCCCAAAAACTTCATTGTTGTAGACGGGCCTTCTGTCTTCTCCCGAGCCAAAGGTACCCCAAAACTAGCGGACACTCGCTCCATGGTGTGCAACAAAACTGAACACACCCTCGACCCCTCCGGCCCTAGAAACAAAAAATCATCTCAGTAATGCAAAACAGAACTCCATCCCGCCTCCTGGCGCACAACCCATTCTAAAAAGGAACTAAACTTTTCAAACAGTGAACATGAGATAGCACATCCCATAGGCAAACAACAATCCACAAAAAACTGCCCGTCCCATTTAAAACCCAACCAGCGAAAACTATCCGGGTGAATCGGCAACAAGCGAAATGCAGCCTCAATATCCGTCTTAGCCAACAATGCACCCTGCCCAAAAAGACGGACCCACCTCACCGCCTCATCAAAAGACGTATAAGAAACCGAGCATAACTCATCATCAATGCCATCGTTGACAGAACACCCCGCCGGGTAGGACAAATTATGAATTAGCCGAAATTTGTTAGGCTCCTTCTTTGGGACCAACCCCAAAGGTGAAACCCACAAATCTGACAACGGACATTCGCTAAAGGGGCCTACCACCCTTCCAGCTGACACCTCCTTTGCAATCTTTTCCGAAACCACCTCCGGCCGCATTAACGCCGATGACAAATTACGCCCCGCTATTCCCGATCCTACTGCCGAACACGGAATCCTAAAACCATCCCTAAACCCAGCCAACAATAAAGCCGCCGCTCCCTTATTTGGGTATTTCTCTAGAAACGGCACCATCGCGTTTACCCTCACCGGGGTCACCCCTCTTCTGCGCAGCCTCAAATCCCCTTCCCCTTCCCCGCTTGAAACACCGCGCAAAGCTATGGGCACCACCACAGCCTGAGCACTCATGCTTGAAGCGACAATCGGACAGGTATTTGCAGTGACCCTCATTAAACTGCCAACAACAACCTTTTCTGACCCCCCCTGCTGACTCCGCTGCCGAGGAACCCCCGGCCACCCCACGAAAGGGCTGGCTCACACACTTTGGGGCCGTCATCAAACGCATCCACAGACCTATATCCTTATGATCCCAACGGATACTAGGCCTGACCGCTTTCCTCTGGCGAAACTGCTCGTCATACCTGAGCCACGCCACCCCACCATACGTCCTGTACGCTTCCCCAATGGCATCCATGTAGCAAAACATAGCCGAACAGTGTTCCGGCGCCTTTTCGCCCACCACACTAGCCAGAATAGCAAACGCCTGCAGCCAATTCAGAAAAGTACGCGGGATCAACCTGTACCTCCGCTTCTCCTCCTCCTCCTTCTTACTCTCGTCCGGCTTCACTCTGTCCAATTGAAACTTATCCAACGGAAGCAGCGAGAATATCTCCACGTACTCATCTTTTCAAATCTTTTCCCTGACCTCAACCTTCAAATGAGCCCCCAACGGTTCTTCAAAGCACACGTAGACCTCACCCTTAGCCGCGTCCGCCAGCCTGATCTCATCCCCAACACCCTGACCACCACTTCCAGCGACTGCAACCGCCGCCGCACCCACCCCGACTGCTGGAGAGCCCCTTACACCAGCCACACAACGCCGTTCCGCGTCACCAACCGCAGGCGCAGCAGCCCATACTGCGGCCGGAGACGACTCTGCCCCAGACTTCCATTGAGATAACACAGTCCACATACCCGCCAACAAATCCCGTGCTAAGCTGTCCCCCCTGACAGGGTCCGGACCCGACGTTCTCTCACCTGGCTGTCCCTGGGGCGTCCCCCCAGCAGCCGCTGACCGCACCGTTGCACCTCTCTGCGAAGACTCCATCGCCGACCTGGACGTAGTAGGACATGCGCCGACAGCATCGTCCCTCCGGTCCCCGATCTCCCAAGCCTCCTGGCTGATTTCACCATCTTCAAGCGCTTGATCTGCACCGAAACCCCCACTAACATCCCATTGGCGTAGTTGCACCGGAATAACGTCCCTGTTGGCAGACCCACCTCCAGGCGGCCGTGGACCATAGACATCATCTACTTCAGTCCCCCAAAAACCCAGATCTACAGAAGTCCCACTGCGAGCCGCATCCGACCTCCTCACACTCCTGCCGTCCACCGGCTGCACTGGGGGCGGAGCCAAGCCCATTCCCCCAGCCAGCGTACTCCTCTGAATATCACTGCCCGGCACAGCAGATGCACCAGCAGGTGGCGAAAACCTGGATCCACTACGCCGCTGCGCACCAGACCCCCGCTGCCGGCCAGAAGACAGAGACCGCAGGGCCGCCCTCCAACTCTTAGACGAATCTCCCGCCGCAGCACCAACGCCAGCTGACCGAGCCGCCTCCAGCTCCGGACTCCGCGATGCCTCCTGACTCCTCCTGCGCTCTGCCGCCGCCGCCCGATCCTCACCTGAGGTAAGTGAGACCGCATCGTCTAGGCCACCGTCACCGCCAGCTGCCCGCGACCTGGGCCCCCGTCCGCCTGCACGCGCCTCACACCGATCAACCTCACCGCGCCGCGCACTCCTAGCCAACCTGGGTGTATCCTGACCCTGGTCCCTCCGAACCTCGGACGCGTATGTGCGACGCTGCGCTGAACTCCTCCCGCTGCGCCGGCATGCAGGTACACCTGCCACACCAGCCGGAGCAAGAGGAGGGTTAACAGGGGGACTCGCAAGCCGGCGCCTTAACCGGGGTGTCACCTCCGGACTCAGACGCTCCGGAGGGACAGATCTCCTAGCCCTCACTCTCCCTGCCACTGCCACCGAAGGAACAGCAGGAGCCCCCACCGCCGCCTGCAGACTACTTACCAGCCAGTCGGAGCCATGCTGCTCCGCTGCTGCACGCACCGCTACCAATAACTCCTCAAGCGCCGACATACCTAAACTTCGCCTGCGCACGCAACTGCCAACTTCACCGCAACTTCACCGGAACAATAATGGCCTCTGGTGCCGCCCCCCCCACCGCCTTGTATATAAACTGCCCGCGAAACTGCAGCCCCGCCCCCCCTGCACGTCCCCAGCAACACTCCACCCACCCACCAGATTAACCCTATCCTGGTCTTCCACTTCCCCCCTTAGTCAGTTCTCACTGCGCTACGTCTGCGCCCCGCTCCGTTGTCCTGATTCCAACTCGTCTCCTCCTCCTCTCTGTCTCCCCATCTGAACTTTCCCCCTGTTCTTCTTCTCTTCTAGCGGGCACCCACGTGACATCCACGGACACATCGTCATCATCAACCGCTTCACTTGTATCTGACAACTCAGCAAAGGAAGCAGCAGCGGGTACATTATCATTTTTTATAATTGTAGGAGCAAGGGTGCGGTATATATATGCCAGTGCCCTTGCCCCATGGACTACATAGGCAAGACCATTCGAGAGGTCAGGCGTCGCATCTGTGAGCATGTGAACGACGTGGTGAAGAAAAAGATCACACCTGTCGCGTCACATCTAATTGATGTTCATGGCGGTGATCCCAGATGTCTGCGATTTTCGGTCCTGGAAACCATCCCATTGTCACCAAGGGGTGGAGACTGGGACCGTAAAATCCTCCAGAAAGAGTGCGTCTGGATTCACCGCTTTAGATCCCAGGCACCACTAGGAATCAATGAGAGACTCACTTTTTCTTGTTACCTGTGATCTATTCGGGGGGTGGGTCTCTGTATATATATGTACGTCTCTCCTCTCTCTCTGTCTAACAAATTACGCCACGTCGGTAACTGTATTGATGGCCAAGATGAAAGAACTTGGATACACTTTGTATCCAGACTGCACATTAGCCATCTAATGTGCCACAGGTGTCACCTTTATCTTAGGGTATACACCATAGTGAAAAGTATGATAGTGAACTACTAGCACCCCTCAAACTCCATCCCTCGTCCCCCATTATTGATATGCCATAACATACACTATCATGCCAGATGAGGCTGGTCGGATCTATATATAGCTATTTAGCGTCGCCTTGCCTACCGTGCTGCCTCCTTTGACATGGGATTTCTATGTATTGCTAAAACGATGCGGCCCATAGACCGGATGTGACGCGATTTTGCGTTTCACAGAACAGGATGTGGCCGCTCTGTGCGTTCCACCTGGGATAGGTATCGCACAGACCGGAAGTGACGCGACTGTGCGTTCCACGCGACCGGATGTTGTCGCAGAGTGCGTTCCACTTGGTCCGGCCGGTTCTTAGTGATGGGAAGTATGCACCTGGCCTTGGGAGGGATGAACTACTACACACACATGCGGCTCTCAGGCTGGAAGCGAGGCCGGTCGTGGTGCCTCACTGTTTGGCATAAGCTGACTTTGCATGCCAATTAGCGCTAATGCTGTACAGCGGGTAAGTGGGTATTTAGGGGAATGAGAGAGAGTGAGTGTGATTGAGAGGAGGAACAGGACGCCACCAGGACGCAGCTTAAATGTAAGTAAGGACCATTTACAGGGAGTTGATACCATCTTAGCATGTAGTGGGTTTCATATTATATATGATTTTCTGCTCACAGCTTCCTGGGTGAAGTACTGGCCCTTACCTTGTGGGCCCTTTAGCCTCCTGACTGCACAGGATATTAAGTAAGTGCCGATCGAAAAGGAGATATAGGGGATATGTATACTATATCCAACACCTGAACTGAGAATATGTTTATCTCTTACAGGTGGGACATATCAAACGGGTCCCTGGGTCCTATGCTTGTTATCATCTGCGTCTCTGGTCCTGTTCCCTCAACTATATTTTAAGTATCTTTGATTTATCACTTGATTGATGGTTGTATCTTTGATCATGTATGCCCCCTGATGAACCTAGTAATAGGGGAAACGCGTAGGGGCTTTTGTGGAACCAACCTGGGAACGCACCGTTCTGATGCCCCTGTGTCTGGTTCCTTTTGTCTAGAGGTGATATCTATCTAATTCACCTATATATTGAACTGGTCTTTATCTATGAGCATCCCTGAGAGTATTCATTTACCAGGGACGCATTACTACACCCGTCAGCTTCCTGGGGAGCACATTTTTGTTATTTTTGGAGAGGAGGGTAAACGCAGGGCAGTCAGCCCAGGAACGAGGACAGGGAGTCTCCACCACTAGGGGACGTCCCTGGGCTGAGGTTTTAGCCAGGGAGAGTATAGATTTGCCCACCGCTCCCCTTAGCTGCCTTGTGTTCACTCACCCCTCTATAGGTACATCCACGACCAGCTCCCAGGAACATTGTCTATCTTTGATTATTGTTGTTTGTTCTATCACTATTCACTGGTGAACCACTACGGTGGTATTATTTTATAAATTGCAAAGTAAAAGTTATGTTTTAAAGGGATCAATACTGCTGGACATTACATTATCATTATCACACCGTACGTCCATGTGTGTAATGCTGCCTGACTGAGACATATCCCTGTTATCTACATCCTCTGGCAATAATGGTTGCGCATCACTCATTTCTTCCAACTGATGTGTAAATAACTCCTCTGACAGATCAAGTGAAGCGGCTGTGGTGCTAGTGTTGGTGGTGGCGGCAGGCGGGCGAGTGGTAACTTGAGAGGTGCCCGAAGCTAAGCTGGAGGAGGATGGTGCATCAAGGTTCCGAGTGGAAGCTGTAGAAGATTGGGTGTCCTGTGTTAGCCAGTCAACTATGTCCTCAGAACTTTTCGAGTTCAGGGTACGCGGCCTCTGAACACTGGGCATTATTCTAGTGCCAAAGGGAATCACAGCACTATGACCACGACGGCCCCTGCGGGGTGGCCTGCCTCTGCCTGTCATTTTTTTTAGATAAGTTAAGTTGTACTATGCGTGCAAGCTACTGTGACACCAGATGTGACACCAGATATGAGTGGCACTGTGCACTGGCAGAAGTTGACGCTGTAGGCCTGACACACACGCTTGCAGACAACTAACTACTATTCAATTACAGTCAAAATATTTTTTTTTTTTTAAATGTGCACCACTGTTATACCAGATATGAGTTGCACTGGTGTGACACTGTGCCCTGGCAGGCCCTGAAACGCACACTTGTGAAGGAAAATGACTGCTATTACAAACCGGATTCCAAAAAAGTTGGGACACTATACAAATCGTGAATAAAAACTGAATGCAATGATGTGGAGGTGCCAACTTCTAATATTTTATTCAGAATAGAACATAAATCACGGAACAAAAGTTTAAACTGAGAAAATGTACCATTTTAAGGGAAAAATATGTTCAATCAGAATTTCATGGTGTCAACAAATCCCCAAAAAGTTAGGACAAGGCCATTTTCACCACTGTGTGGCATCTCCCCTTCTTCTTACAACACTCAACAGACGTCTGGGGACCGAGGAGACCAGTTTCTCAAGTTTAGAAATAGGAATGCTCTCCCATTCTTGTCTAATACAGGCCTCTAACTGTTCAATCGTCTTGGGCCTTCTTTGTTGCACCTTCCTCTTTATGATGCGCCAAATGTTCTCTATAGGTGAAAGATCTGGACTGCAGACTGGCCATTTCAGTACCCGGATCCTTCTCCTACGCAGCCATGATGTTGTGATTGATGCAGAATGTGGTCTGGCATTATCTTGTTGAAAAATGCAGGGTCTTCCCTGAAAGAGATGAAGTCTGGATGGGAGCATATGTTGTTCTAGAACCTGAATATATTTTTCTACATTGATGGTGCCTTTCCAGACATGCAAGCTGCCCATGCCACACGCACTCATGCAACCCCATACCATCAGAGATGCAGGCTTCTGAACTGAGCGTTGATAACAACTTGGGTTGTCCTTGTCCTCTTTGGTCCGGATGACATATCGTCCCAGATTTCCAAAAAGAACTTCGAATCGTGACTCGTCTGACCACAGAACAGTCTTCCATTTTGCCACACTCCATTTTAAATGATCCCTGGCCCAGTGAAAACGCCTGAGCTTCTGGATCTTGCTTAGAAATGGCTTCTTCTTTGCACTGTAGAGTTTCAGCTGGCAATGGCGGATGGCACGGTGGATTGTGTTCACTGACAATGGTTTCTGGAAGTATTCCTGAGCCCATTCTGTGATTTCCTTTAGAGTAGCATTTCTGTTTGTGGTGCAGTGTCGTTTAAGGGCCCGGAGATCACGGGCATCCAGTATGGTTTTACAGCCTTGACCCTTACGCACAGAGATTGTTCCAGATTCTCTGAATCTTCGGATGATGTTATGCACAGTTGATGATGATAGATGCAAAGTCTTTGCAATTTTTCGCTGGGTAACACCTTTCTGATATTGCTCCACTATCTTTCTGCGCAACATTGTGGGAATTGGTGATCCTCTACCCATCTTGGCTTCTGAGAGACACTGCCACTCTGAGAAGCTCTTTTTATACCCAATCATGTTGCCAATTGACCTAATTAGTGTTAATTGGTCTTCCAGCTCTTCGTTATGCTCAAATTTACTTTTTCCAGCCTCTTATTGCTGCTTGTCCCAACTTTTTTGGGATTTGTTGATACCGTGAAAATTGAAATCAACGTATTTTTCCTTTAAAATGATACATTTACTCAGATTAAACGTTTGATCTGTCATCTACGTTCTATTACAAATAAAATATTGACATTTGCCATCTCCACATCATTGCATTCAGTTTTTATTCACAATTTGTTTAGTGTCCCAACTTTTTTGGAATCCGGTTTGTATTTCACAGTCCAAAAAGTGTTGTTTTTTTTTAAAATGTGCACCACTGTTACACCAGATATGAGTTGCACTGGTGTGACACTGTGCCCTGGCAGGCCCTGAAACACACACTTGTGAAGGAAAATGACTGCTATTATTTCACAGTCCAGAAAGTGTTTTTTTTTTTTTTTAAATGTGCACCACTGTTACACCAGATATGAGTTGCACTGGTGTGACACTGTGCCCTGGCAGGCCCTGAAACACACACTTGTGAAGGAAAATGACTGCTATTATTTCACAGTCCAGAAAGTGTTTTTTTTTTTTTATGTGCACCACTGTTACACCAGATATGAGTTGCACTGGTGTGACACTGTGGTGAGCACCCGACAGCATATGGAGGGTGATAAGAGACTGGGGGGGTATTCCCTAAGCCCCTTTGCCCCCGAGTTAATAAGGGGTCATGGCCCCTTTAAGGTTGTGAGTAGTAAGGGAGTATGGTAGGAGTTAATGGAAAGCTCCGATGATCCAGTGGGATTAGGGGCGGTGCTGATGGGCTATATATGCTTGGGAGTGAGCTTCCCACTTCCTCTTGACGGTGGATGAGCTGGTTTGAGGTACCCCTTCGCCGCTGTCATGTCCGCAGGAGATTTGGCTCTGAGGGACTCCCTCCTGGCGCGTTTTCAGGAGGAAGGAGAGGGATGGCTGCGGGCCTTCCTTGGGAGCCTGCATTCCCCTTTGCCTTCCCCTACTCCGGCCCCTCTGCCTGTTGCTGTTACTGAGCTGGCGGTTCCTGCTGCCAGCTCTGCCTGTCGTTTGGGGGATCGGCGGTCCGCACGGCGTTCCCGCCCCCCGGCGCGGCTTGGCCATAGCCCCCCTGCTCCTTGCGCTTCTAGTAGCGGCGGTCCCCGGGGCTCTCTTAGGTCGGGGGATCGCTTACCTGATTCTTCCAGGCGCCGTGGCAGGCCGGGCCGCTCCGGCGAGCGGAGGGATGGTGGGCGGGCTCGGCGCGGTGCCGTGGCTCCTCCCCTTCCTCTGTCTCCCGGAAGTGGTTTGGCTGCTGGCGGCGCACTGGGTACAGGATCAGTTATGGGAGCCCGGGAAAGCGCAATGGGGGATGAATTACCCCCGACACCCCCCTCGTCTCAATTATTGCCCCCCCCCCCCCCGGTTTCTGCGGGCCAGGGGCTGCCTGCGCTGCCGGCGGCACCTCTGCCTGGGGATCCAGGCAATGGGTTGCAGAGTGACAGGCTTATAACCCCTGGAGTTGTTTCCCCTCCCAGATGCCACTAGTTGATGCAGCTCCCAGGCAGAGGAGACGCAGGGAGGTCTCTGTCTCTCCCTCCTCTTCATTTGAAGATGGCAGGGGTGAGCGTGATTACCGCAGGCGTCCGTCCCGTCGCCATGCTAGGGCACGAGGGAGTCGGAGACGCTCCAGATCCTCCAGGTGGCGTTCCCCCTCATCTTCGGAGTTGTCATCGGGCGCATCTGAGGAGTCTGGTAGAGTTTCAAGGAGTAGAAGATCGAGGCCAGCACCAAGCTGTACTTCCAGGGCTCCGAGCCTGGTTCATCCTTTGGTTCAAAGTCAGGCGGTTTCCGTGGAGGTTCCTTCTCCGGTGGTTCCTAATGTTCCGGTTGGTGAGTTTTAATTTGCTGGGGCCTGGGGGGAAAGTGGGTCTGTGGCGGGAATGGAATCGCTTATGTGGGCTTTGCTAGATAAATTACAGGATTCCCCATCCCCAGTTGCTAGTCAGAAAACTCCTTCCTCAGTGGGTGCGGGAATACATAAGGAGTCATTTTTCTGTGGGGTTAGCCCTTTGGGTTCACATGTTGAGGAGGCGGTAAAAGAGAAGATCTGGACTAATCAGTACGTGGACATTTGGTCCCTTATTTCTGTTGATCAGCATACTGTTGACAGGGAGTGCAGGGTGCTTGATAAACCGTATGAGCGTAGGCCAAAAGTGGCGAAAACTATTGGGAATTGGCTCCAGGCGTTTGCGGTGTTGGGTTGCATCATGGGGCAGCGGCACCCGGAGCGATGTTCAGAGTTGTTCGTTTATGTTGATACTGTTTATAGTGCTTATAAGTCCCACGGAGGCAGCGCATGGTGGCGGTATGATGAGGAGTTTAGGAGGCGCCTCGCCCTCCAGCCTGGCGTTGGTTGGGGAGTAAAAGCGACTGATGTATGGCTGCGGCTCATGTTGTCTCAGAGACAACATCCCTTTCAGAGCGCGGCCGCCGGTGCAGGCACTTCCCAGGTCCATGCAGCGGTGGCCGTTAGACGCCCAGGAGTGTGCTGGTCGTTCAATGAGGGGAACTGCAAATACGCAGGCTTATGCAGGTTCAAGCATGAGTGCTCTGTGTGTGGAGGCCTCCACGCTGGAAATAGGTGTTCTGGACAGACAGCCAGACTTAGTAAGTTTACCGTCCAAGGTGATGGGAAGGACACCGGTGAGCGTGGACGCGATGTCCCCGTGGCTAGACAGGTACCCAAATAGACAGGCGGCTTGTCAGATGCGTTCTGGTTTTTCGGTGGGTTTCTTTATCCCGTTTGTTCTTAATCGGTTCCCTGTTTTTAGTGATAACCTAAGGTCTGCCCGGGATCACCCTGGGGTGTTGAGGGATAAATTGACTAAGGAGGTCGAGTTAGGTAGGATTGAGGGTCCGTTCTCTTCAATCCCTTTTCCTAACTTACGGGTGTCCCCATGGGGTGTGGTTCCGAAAAAGGAGGTTGGGAAGTTCCGTTTGATTCATCATTTGTCCCACCCTAAGGGCTCCTCAGTGAATTCTGATTCTGCAGGAGGAGGCATCAGTTTCGTATGTTTCATTTGACAGGGCGGTTTCTTTGGTTAGGGATGCAGGTAAAGGGGCCCTTTTAGCTAAATCTGATATTGAGTCGGCTTTTAGGCTTCTTCCTGTTCATCCTGATTGTTTCCATTTGTTGGGTGGTTGTTGGGAGGGGCAATTTTATTATGACACTTGTTTGCCGATGGGATGCTCCATATCGTGTCATTATTTTGAGTTGTTTAGTTCCTTTTTGGAATGGGTGGTGAGGTTTGAATCCGGGATGTCATCTGTGATACATTATCTAGATGACTTCTTGTTTGTTTCCCCCAGTGACGGGGGGGGGTTGCGGGTACTTATTGTCATTGTTTTTGTCCCTGATGGGACAGTTTGGAGTTCCTATCTCGGCTGAGAAGACGGAGGGTCCGGTCACGTGTTTGTCCTTTTTGGGGATAGAGATTGATACGGAGGCTATGGTTTTTCGGTTGCCTGGGGACGAGTTAGAGAGAGTATTGGAGTTAATCGAAGGATTTATGGCAGTTAAGAAGGTAACGCTAAAGCAGCTTCAGTCTCTTTTGGGGTTGTTGTGTTTTGCATGTCGGGTCATGCCTATGGGTCGTGTCTTTTCTCGCCAGTTGTCATTGGCCACAAAGGGGGTGTCCTCCCCGGGTCATCATATAAGGTTGACTAAGTCCCTTAAGGCGGACCTGGGCGTTTGGCGTTCCTTTTTGACGGGATATAATGGTCATACTTGTTATATTTCCAAGGAAATCGTGAGCTCGGAGTTGTCATTGTGGTCGGATGCGGCTGGGTCGTGTGGTTTCGGTACCATATTGGGCAGTGAATGGTGTTCGGCTCCTTGGCCGGAATTGTGGAGGGAGTGTGGTTTGTGCAAGAATTTGACGCTATTGGAATTGTTCCCTATTGTTGTGGCAGTTGAGATTTGGGGGGAGCGATTGGCTAATAAACACGTGTGTTTTTGGTCTGATAATCTGGGAGTGGTACAGGTGATCAATCGTTTGTCTTCCTCTTCCCTCCCGGTGTTGGCGTTAGTTCGTCATCTGGTTTTGCGCTGCCTGGATTATAACATTTACTTTCGGGCCCATCATGTTCCAGGAGTAGATAATAGAGTCGCTGATGCTCTCTCTCGGTTTCATTGGCAGGTATTCCGGGAACTTCATCCGGAGGCGGACGAATGTGGCAAGGAGTGTCCTCTGTTCCTGTGGAGTCTGGTGGACAGCTAATGTCACTTATTAGCTCATCGGTAGCGCCAGCGACGTGGCAGTCTCATGGTAAGGCCTGGGCGGAGTGGTTGTCGATGGTGGGACCTAGGGATGTGTCTTCCCGTGATGATATCCGACTGGAGGTCACGGTGGAATAGTTGCTCCGTTTGCACTCTTCAGGTGTGTCTTCCCTGGTTGCGCTGCGGCGGCTGTCGGGTGTGGCTTTCTTTTTTAAGTTGTGTGGTTGGTCGGATGTAACGAAACACTTTGTGATTCGGCAGGCCATGCGGGGCTGGCGCAAGGCGTATGTTGCGCGTGAGGCGCGGCGCCCGTTGTCATTTTCTTGGCTGATTGTTGGTTGCGCTAGCGTTTGTAGGTCTGATTATGAGGAATCTCTTTTTGCTGCCAGTTTCAGTGTTGCATTCTTTGGTGCCTTGCGTGTTGGGGAATTATTCGCCCCTTCGCTTAGGAAGTCGGGTGGTTTGTTGGTGCAGGATGTGGTTTTAGCCAATGACGCCCTGTGCATCAGGGTTCGACGGTCTAAGACGGATCAATATGGTCACGGGGCGTGGATCCCGCTTCTCCCTGTTCAGGGTTCTGCCTGCCCGGTGAGGTTGGTGGGGGAACTCATGAACAGGCGTCGCGAGGGTTCTAACTTCTTTGCACATGAGGATGGGACTCCGGTGACTAAATTTCAGTTTACGGCTGTTTTTAGACGGTGTCTTGCGGAGGTTGGTGTGGATCCGAGTGAATTTGGTACCCATTCGTTCCGCATTGGGGCGGCTACTGAGGCGGCTAGAGCGGGTTTGACGGAAGTGGAGATTATGCGTATTGGTCGCTGGCGTTCATCTTGCTTTGCGCGATATGTCCGGCCGGATTTGCTGCTTTAAAAAAAAAAAAAAAAAAAGAGACATGTTAATGGGTATTAGAGTAATAAATGTATTGAATAGTGTCACGTCAATGTTTCAGTTTCTTCTTTATAAGCAGGGTCATGTTTGTGGTTCTTCTCTAACGTTGTTGTCTTTTCAGGTATCGAGCGTCCAGCAGTTTGGATTGTTGGGCACTCCTACGTATTTTGGGCTGCACAGCGGGCTGAATGTCGGCCTGGCGGGCGCAATCTTGGATTCCGGAATGTGGACGTCCTGTGGAGAGGTGTTCGGGGCCTACGGTGGTCTCAATTGCTCACGGAGGTGGTTGAGATTGGTATACGTTCGGTGGGCCCGGTGATATTGGTAATCCATGCCGGGGGTAATGACCTATGCCATTTACGGGTTGCGGAATTGTTGACGCTTATGCGTTCGGATGTGGAACGTTTTCCGTCATTTTTTAGGGAAATGGTCCTAGTGTGGTCAGAAATTGTCCCGAGGGTGGTGTGGCACGGGGCCCGGGATAGTGAGGCGTTAGAAAAAGGCAGGCGTACGGTGAACGCACGGATCTCCCGGTTTGTGCGTTCCAAGGGGTCAGTGGTTGTTCGCCATAGGCAGCTGGAGGGTGACAACCGGGCATTAATGAGGCCGGATGGTGTTCATCTTAATGAAATCGGTCTAGATATATTCCTATCGGGTATACAGGATGGTATTGAGCAGGCCATGTTTTTGCTGGGTGGTGGTCGGAGCCACGTGTAGGCACGAGTCTCCTCCGTGGCGGTATATAAATCAGTATGGAGTTGGTTATGGCACAAGGCAGACTTGCCCGCTGGAAGTCCAGCGGCTGGCATACTGCGCCATTTACAGTTATGGTGTTATCGTTAAATAAAGTAAGCTGTGGCCGATCATCACCCAGCATTAAAAGTAAAATGGTTGTCGGTCTCTTATTTAAGGTAATAGGTTGTGAATAGGCCTGACCGGGTGGCCCATCCCCTATTGGGGTAATTCCTTATTTACCAACAGTCTGGTGAGCACCCGACAGCATATGGAGGGTGATAAGAGACTGGGGGGGTATTCCCTAAGCCCCTTTGCCCCCGAGTTGATAAGGGGTCATGGCCCCTTTAAGGTTGTGAGTAGTAAGGGAGTATGGTAGGAGTTAATGGAAAGCTCCCATGATCCAGTGGGATTAGGGGCGGTGCTGATGGGCTATACAGGGAGTGCAGAATTATTAGGCAAGTTGTATTTTTGAGGATTAATTTTATTATTGAACAACAACCATGTTCTCAATGAACCCAAAAAACTCATTAATATCAAAGCTGAATATTTTTGGAAGTAGTTTTTAGTTTGTTTTTAGTTTTAGCTATTTTAGGGGGATATCTGTGTGTGCAGGTGACTATTACTGTGCATAATTATTAGGCAAATTAACAAAAAACAAATATATACCCATTTCAATTATTTATTTTTACCAGTGAAACCAATATAACATCTCAACATTCACAAATATACATTTCTGACATTCAAAAACAAAACAAAAACAAATCAGTGACCAATATAGCCACCTTTCTTTGCAAGGACACTCAAAAGCCTGCCATCCATGGATTCTGTCAGTGTTTTGATCTGTTCACCATCAACATTGCGTGCAGCAGCAACCACAGCCTCCCAGACACTGTTCAGAGAGGTGTACTGTTTTCCCTCCTTGTAAATCTCACATTTGATGATGGACCACAGGTTCTCAATGGGGTTCCGATCAGGTGAACAAGGAGGCCATGTCATTCGATTTTCTTCTTTTATACCCTTTCTTGCCAGCCACGCTGTGGAGTACTTGGACGCGTGTGATGGAGCATTGTCCTGCATGAAAATCATGTTTTTCTTGAAGGATGCAGACTTCTTCCTGTACCACTGCTTGAAGAAGGTGTCTTCCAGAAACTGGCAGTAGGACTGGGAGTTGAGCTTGACTCCATCCTCAACCCGAAAAGGCCCCACAAGCTCATCTTTGATGATACCAGCCCAAACCAGTACTCCACCTCCACCTTGCTGGCGTCTGAGTCGGACTGGAGCTCTCTGCCCTTTACCAATCCAGCCACGGGCCCATCCATCTAGCCCATCAAGACTCACTCTCATTTCATCAGTCCATAAAACCTTAGAAAAATCAGTCTTGAGATATTTCTTGGCCCAGTCTTGACGTTTCAGCTTGTGTGTCTTGTTCAGTGGTGGTCGTCTTTCAGCCTTTCTTACCTTGGCCATGTCTCTGAGTATTGCACACCTTGTGCTTTTGGGCACTCCAGTGATGTTGCAGCTCTGAAATATGGCCAAATTGGTGGCAAGTGGCATCTTGGCAGCTGCACGCTTGACTTTTCTCAGTTCATGGGCAGTTATTTTGCGCCTTGGTTTTTCCACACGCTTCTTACGACCCTGTTGAATATTTTGAATGAAACGCTTGATTGTTCAATGATCACGCTTCAGAAGCTTTGCAATTTTAAGAGTGCTGCATCCCTCTGCAAGATATCTCACTATTTTTGACTTTTCTGAGCCTGTCAAGTCCTTCTTTTGACCCATTTTGCCAAAGGAAAGGAAGTTGCCTAATAATTATGCACACCTGATATAGGGTGTTGATGTCATTAGACCACACCCCTTCTCATTACAGAGATGCACATCACCTAATAGGCTTAATTGGTAGTAGGCTTTCGAGCCTATACAGCTTGGAGTAAGACAACATGCATAAAGAGGATGATGTGGTCAAAATACTCATTTGCCTAATAATTCTGTACAGGGTGTATATGCTTGGGAGTGAGCTTCCCACTTCCTCTTGACGGTGGATGAGCTGGTTTCCCTCCCGCCCTCCCTGTGGTTAGCAGTGCTTTGGGAAGGATTGCATCCATTTGTTCCTCAAGCGAGGTATTCCTTTAAAAAATAAAAAAATAAAATTATAAAAAAATATATATATATATATATATATGTAATAAAAAAATAAAAAAAAATAAAGAATATATATATATATATATAATAAAAGAAAGTTATTTATGATATGAGAATAAGTCACAGCTGGCGGTATATAAATCAGTATGGAGTTGGTTAAGGCACAAGGCAGACTTGCCCGCTGGAAGTCCAGCGGCTGGCATACTGCGCCATTTACAGTTATGGTGTTATCGTTAAATAAAGTAAGCTGTGGCCGATCATCACCCAGCATTAAAAGTAAAATGGTGTCGGTCTCTTATTTAAGGTAATGGGTTGTGAATAGGCCTGACCGGGTGGCCCATCCCCTATTGGGGTAATTCCTTATTTACCAACAGTCTGCCCTGGCAGGCCCTGAAACACACACTTGTGAAGGAAAATGACTGCTATTATTTCACAGTCCAGAAAGTGTTGTTTTTTTTAAATGTGCACCACTGTTACACCAGATATGAGTTGCACTGGTGTGACACTGTGCCCTGGCAGGCCCTGAAACGCACACTTGTGAAGGAAAATGACTGCTATTATTTCACAGTCCAGAAAGTGTTTTTTTTTTTTAATGTGCACTACTGTTACACCAGATATGAGTTGCACTGGTGTGACACTGTGCCCTGGCAGGCCCTGAAACGCACACTTGTGAAGGAAAATGACTGCTATTATTTCACAGTCCAGAAAGTGTTTTTTTTTTTTAATGTGCACCACTGTTACACCAGATATGAGTTGCACTGGTGTGACACTGTGCCCTGGCAGGCCCTGAAACGCACACTTGTGAAGGAAAATGACTGCTATTATATCACAGTTCAAAAAGTGTTTTTTTTTTTTTATGTGCACCACTGTTACACCAGATATGAGTTGCACTGGTGTGACACTGTGCCCTGGCAGGCCCTGAAACGCACACTTGTGAAGGAAAATGACTGCTATTATATCACAGTTCAAAAAGTCTTTTTTTTTTTTTATGTGCACCACTGTTACACCAGATATGAGTTGCACTGGTGTGACACTGTGCCCTGGCAGGCCCTGAAACGCACACTTGTGAAGGAAAATGACTGCTATTATTTCACAGTCCAGAAAGTGTTTTTTTTTTTTAATGTGCACCACTGTTACACCAGATATGAGTTGCACTGGTGTGACACTGTGCCCTGGCAGGCCCTGAAACGCACACTTGTGAAGGAAAATGACTGCTATTATTTCACAGTCCAGAAAGTGTTTTTTTTTTTTAAATGTGCACTACTGTTACACCAGATATGAGTTGCACTGG
Source organism: Bufo bufo (assembly GCF_905171765.1). NCBI lineage: Eukaryota > Metazoa > Chordata > Amphibia > Anura > Bufonidae > Bufo > Bufo bufo. The sequence continues at coordinate 73,366,528 of NC_053396.1, forward strand.
TGTGACACTGTGCCCTGGCAGGCCCTGAAACGCACACTTGTGAAGGAAAATGACTGCTATTATTTCACAGTCCAGAAAGTGTTTTTTTTTTTTAATGTGCACTACTGTTACACCAGATATGAGTTGCACTGGTGTGACAATGTGCCCTTGCAGGCCCTGAAACGCACACTTGTGAAGGAAAATGACTGCTATTATTTCACAGTCCAGAAAGTGTTTTTTTTTTTTAATGTGCACTACTGTTACACCAGATATGAGTTGCACTGGTGTGACACTGTGCCCTGGCAGGCCCTGAAACGCACACTTGTGAAGGAAAATGACTGCTATTATTTCACAGTCCAGAAAGTGTTTTTTTTTTTTTATGTGCACCACTGTTACACCAGATATGAGTTGCACTGGTGTGACACTGTGCCCTGGCAGGCCCTGAAACACACACTTGTGAAGGAAAATGACTGCTATTATTTCACAGTCCAGAAAGTGTTTTTTTTTTTTAATGTGCACCACTGTTACACCAGATATGAGTTGCACTGGTGTGACATTGTGCCCTGGCAGGCCCTGAAACGCACACTTGTGAAGGAAAATGACTGCTATTATTTCACAGTCCAGAAAGTGTTTTTTTTTTTTAATGTGCACCACGGTTACACCAGATATGAGTTGCACTGGTGTGACACTGTGCCCTGGCAGGCCCTGAAACGCACACTTGTGAAGGAAAATGACTGCTATTATTTCACAGTCCAGAAAGTGTTTTTTTTTTTTAAATGTGCACTACTGTTACACCAGATATGAGTTGCACTGGTGTGACACTGTGCCCTGGCAGGCCCTGAAACGCACACTTGTGAAGGAAAATGACTGCTATTATTTCACAGTCCAGAAAGTGTTTTTTTTTTTAAATGTGCACTACTGTTACACCAGATATGAGTTGCACTGGTGTGACACTGTGCCCTGGCAGGCCCTGAAACGCACACTTGTGAAGGAAAATGACTGCTATTATTTCACAGTCCAGAAAGTGTTTTTTTTTTTTTAATGTGCACCACTGTTACACCAGATATGAGTTGCACTGGTGTGACACTGTGCCCTGGCAGGCCCTGAAACACACACTTGTGAAGGAAAATGACTGCTATTATTTCACAGTCCAGAAAGTGTTTTTTTTTTTTTATGTGCACCACTGTTACACCAGATATGAGTTGCACTGGTGTGACACTGTGCCCTGGCAGGCCCTGAAACGCACACTTGTGAAGGAAAATGACTGCTATTATTTCACAGTTCAAAAAGTGTTTTTTTTTTTTTATGTGCACCACTGTTACACCAGATATGAGTTGCACTGGTGTGACACTGTGCCCTGGCAGGCCCTGAAACGCACACTTGTGAAGGAAAATGACTGCTATTATTTCACAGTCCAGAAAGTGTTTTTTTTTTTAAATGTGCACCACTGTTACACCAGATATGAGTTGCACTGGTGTGACACTGTGCCCTGGCAGGCCCTGAAACGCACACTTGTGAAGGAAAATGACTGCTATTATTTCACAGTCCAGAAAGTGTTGTTTTTTTTTAAATGTGCACCACTGTTACACCAGATATGAGTTGCACTGGTGTGACACTGTGCCCTGGCAGGCCCTGAAACGCACACTTGTGAAGGAAAATGACTGCTATTATTTCACAGTCCAGAAAGTGTTTTTTTTTTTTAATGTGCACCACTGTTACACCAGATATGAGTTGCACTGGTGTGACACTTTGCCCTGGCAGGCCCTGAAACGCACCCGTGTGAAGGAAAATGACTGCTATTATTTCACAGTCCAGAAAGTGTTTTTTTTTTTTAATGTGCACCACTGTTACACCAGATATGAGTTGCACTGGTGTGACACTGTGCCCTGGCAGGCCCTGAAACGCACACTTGTGAAGGAAAATGACTGCTATTATTTCACAGTCCAGAAAGTGTTTTTTTTTTTTTATGTGCACCACTGTTACACCAGATATGAGTTGCACTGGTGTGACACTGTGCCCTGGCAGGCCCTGAAACGCACACTTGTGAAGGAAAATGACTGCTATTATTTCACAGTCCAGAAAGTGTTTTTTTTTTTTAAATGTGCACCACTGTTACACCAGATATGAGTTGCACTGGTGTGACACTGTGCCCTGGCAGGCCCTGAAACGCACACTTGTGAAGGAAAATGACTGCTATTATTTCACAGTCCAGAAAGTGTTTTTTTTTTTAAATGTGCACTACTGTTACACCAGATATGAGTTGCACTGGTGTGACACTGTGCCCTGGCAGGCCCTGAAACGCACACTTGTGAAGGAAAATGACTGCTATTATTTCACAGTCCAGAAAGTGTTTTTTTTTTTTAATGTGCACCACTGTTACACCAGATATGAGTTGCACTGGTGTGACACTGTGCCCTGGCAGGCCCTGAAACGCACACTTGTGAAGGAAAATGACTGCTATTATTTCACAGTCCAGAAAGTGTTTTTTTTTTTTTTATGTGCACCACTGTTACACCAGATATGAGTTGCACTGGTGTGACACTGTGCCCTGGCAGGCCCTGAAACGCACACTTGTGAAGGAAAATGACTGCTATTATTTCACAGTCCAGAAAGTGTTTTTTTTTTTTAATGTGCACTACTGTTACACCAGATATGAGTTGCACTGGTGTGACACTGTGCCCTGGCAGGCCCTGAAACGCACACTTGTGAAGGAAAATGACTGCTATTATTTCACAGTCCAGAAAGTGTTTTTTTTTTTTAAATGTGCACTACTGTTACACCAGATATGAGTTGCACTGGTGTGACACTGTGCCCTGGCAGGCCCTGAAACACACACTTGTGAAGGAAAATGACTGCTATTATTTCACAGTCCAGAAAGTGTTTTTTTTTTTAAATGTGCACCACTGTTACACCAGATATGAGTTGCACTGGTGTGACACTGTGCCCTGGCAGGCCCTGAAACGCACACTTGTGAAGGAAAATGACTGCTATTATTTCACAGTCCAGAAAGTGTTTTTTTTTTTTTTATGTGCACCACTGTTACACCAGATATGAGTTGCACTGGTGTGACACTGTGCCCTGGCAGGCCCTGAAACGCACACTTGTGAAGGAAAATGACTGCTATTATTTCACAGTCCAGAAAGTGTTTTTTTTTTTTAAATGTGCACCACTGTTACACCAGATATGAGTTGCACTGGTGTGACACTGTGCCCTGGCAGGCCCTGAAACGCACACTTGTGAAGGAAAATGACTGCTATTATTTCACAGTCCAGAAAGTGTTTTTTTTTTTTAAATGTGCACCACTGTTACACCAGATTTGAGTTGCACTGGTGTGACACTGTGCTCTGGCAGGCCCTGAAACGCACACTTGTGAAGGAAAATGACTGCTATTATTTCACAGTCCAGAAAGTGTTTTTTTTTTTTAATGTGCACCACTGTTACACCAGATATGAGTTGCACTGGTGTGACACTGTGCCCTGGCAGGCCCTGAAACGCACACTTGTGAAGGAAAATGACTGCTATTATTTCACAGTCCAGAAAGTGTTTTTTTTTTTTAAATGTGCACTACTGTTACACCAGATATGAGTTGCACTGGTGTGACAATGTGCCCTGGCAGGCCCTGAAACGCACACTTGTGAAGGAAAATGACTGCTATTATTTCACAGTCCAGAAAGTGTTTTTTTTTTTTAATGTGCACCTACTGTTACACCAGATATGAGTTGCACTGGTGTGACACTGTGCCCTGGCAGGCCCTGAAACGCACACTTGTGAAGGAAAATGACTGCTATTATTTCACAGTCCAGAAAGTGTTTTTTTTTTTTTTATGTGCACCACTGTTACACCAGATATGAGTTGCACTGGTGTGACACTGTGCCCTGGCAGGCCCTGAAACGCACACTTGTGAAGGAAAATGACTGCTATTATTTCACAGTCCAGAAAGTGTTTTTTTTTTTTAAATGTGCACCACTGTTACACCAGATATGAGTTGCACTGGTGTGACACTGTGCCCTTGCAGGCCCTGAAACACACACTTGTGAAGGAAAATGACTGCTATTATTTCACAGTCCAGAAAGTGTTTTTTTTTTTTTATGTGCACCACTGTTACACCAGATATGAGTTGCACTGGTGTGACACTGTGCCCTGGCAGGCCCTGAAACGCACACTTGTGAAGGAAAATGACTGCTATTATTTCACAGTCCAGAAAGTGTTTTTTTTTTTTAATGTGCACCACTGTTACACCAGATATGAGTTGCACTGGTGTGACACTGTGCCCTGGCAGGCCCTGAAACGCACACTTGTGAAGGAAAATGACTGCTATTATTTCACAGTCCAGAAAGTGTTTTTTTTTTTTAAATGTGCACCACTGTTACACCAGATATGAGTTGCACTGGTGTGACACTGTGCCCTGGCAGGCCCTGAAACACACACTTGTGAAGGAAAATGACTGCTATTATTTCACAGTCCAGAAAGTGTTTTTTTTTTTAAATGTGCACTACTGTTACACCAGATATGAGTTGCACTGGTGTGACACTGTGCCCTGGCAGGCCCTGAAACGCACACTTGTGAAGGAAAATGACTGCTATTATTTCACAGTCCAGAAAGTGTTTTTTTTTTTTAAATGTGCACCACTGTTACACCAGATATGAGTTGCACTGGTGTGACACTGTGCCCTGGCAGGCCCTGAAACGCACACTTGTGAAGGAAAATGACTGCTATTATTTCACAGTCCAGAAAGTGTTTTTTTTTTTTTAATGTGCACCACTGTTACACCAGATATGAGTTGCACTGGTGTGACACTGTGCCCTGGCAGGCCCTGAAACGCACACTTGTGAAGGAAAATGACTGCTATTATTTCACAGTCCAGAAAGTGTTTTTTTTTTTTTAATGTGCACCACTGTTACACCAGATATGAGTTGCACTGGTGTGACACTGTGCCCTGGCAGGCCCTGAAACGCACACTTGTGAAGGAAAATGACTGCTATTATTTCACAGTCCAGAAAGTGTTTTTTTTTTTTTAAATGTGCACCACTGTTACACCAGATATGAGTTGCACTGGTGTGACACTGTGCCCTGGCAGGCCCTGAAACGCACACTTGTGAAGGAAAATGACTGCTATTATTTCACAGTCCAGAAAGTGTTTTTTTTTTTAAATGTGCACTACTGTTACACCAGATATGAGTTGCACTGGTGTGACACTGTGCCCTGGCAGGCCCTGAAACGCACACTTGTGAAGGAAAATGACTGCTATTATTTCACAGTCCAGAAAGTGTTTTTTTTTTTTAATGTGCACCACTGTTACACCAGATATGAGTTGCACTGGTGTGACACTGTGCCCTGGCAGGCCCTGAAACGCACACTTGTGAAGGAAAATGACTGCTATTATTTCACAGTCCAGAAAGTGTTTTTTTTTTTTAATGTGCACCACTGTTACACCAGATATGAGTTGCACTGGTGTGACACTGTGCCCTGGCAGGCCCTGAAACACACACTTGTGAAGGAAAATGACTGCTATTATTTCACAGTCCAGAAAGTGTTTTTTTTTTTTAATGTGCACCACTGTTACACCAGATATGAGTTGCACTGGTGTGACACTGTGCCCTGGCAGGCCCTGAAACGCACACTTGTGAAGGAAAATGACTGCTATTATTTCACAGTCCAGAAAGTGTTTTTTTTTTTTAATGTGCACCACTGTTACACCAGATATGAGTTGCACTGGTGTGACACTGTGCCCTGGCAGGCCCTGAAACGCACACTTGTGAAGGAAAATGACTGCTATTATTTCACAGTCCAGAAAGTGTTTTTTTTTTTAATGTGCACCACTGTTACACCAGATATGAGTTGCACTGGTGTGACACTGTGCCCTGGCAGGCCCTGAAACGCACACTTGTGAAGGAAAATGACTGCTATTATTTCACAGTCCAGAAAGTGTTTTTTTTTTTTAATGTGCACCACTGTTACACCAGATATGAGTTGCACTGGTGTGACAATGTGCCCTGGCAGGCCCTGAAACGCACACTTGTGAAGGAAAATGACTGCTATTATTTCACAGTCCAGAAAGTGTTTTTTTTTTTTAATGTGCACCACTGTTACACCAGATATGAGTTGCACTGGTGTGACACTGTGCCCTGGCAGGCCCTGAAACGCACACTTGTGAAGTAAAATGACTGCTATTATTTCACAGTCCAGAAAGTGTTTTTTTTTTTAAATGTGCACCACTGTTACACCAGATATGAGTTGCACTGGTGTGACACTGTGCCCTGGCAGGCCCTGAAACGCACACTTGTGAAGGAAAATGACTGCTATTATTTCACAGTCCAGAAAGTGTTGTTTTTTTTTTTATGTGCACCACTGTTACACCAGATATGAGTTGCACTGGTGTGACACTGTGCCCTGGCAGGCCCTGAAACGCACACTTGTGAAGGAAAATGACTGCTATTATTTCACAGTCCAGAAAGTGTTGTTTTTTTTTAAATGTGCACCACTGTTACACCAGATATGAGTTGCACTGGTGTGACACTGTGCCCTGGCAGGCCCTGAAACACACACTTGTGAAGGAAAATGACTGCTATTATTTCACAGTCCAGAAAGTGTTTTTTTTTTTTTTATGTGCACCACTGTTACACCAGATATGAGTTGCACTGGTGTGACACTGTGCCCTGGCAGGCCCTGAAACACACACTTGTGAAGGAAAATGACTGCTATTATTTCACAGTCCAGAAAGTGTTTTTTTTTTTTTTTTAAATGTGCACCACTGTTACACCAGATATTAGTTGCACTGGTGTGACACTGTGCCCTGGCAGGCCCTGAAACGCACACTTGTGAAGGAAAATGACTGCTATTATTTCACAGTCCAGAAAGTGTTTTTTTTTTTTTTATGTGCACCACTGTTACACCAGATATGAGTTGCACTGGTGTGACACTGTGCCCTGGCAGGCCCTGAAACACACACTTGTGAAGGAAAATGACTGCTATTATTTCACAGTCCAGAAAGTGTTTTTTTTTTTAAATGTGCACCACTGTTACACCAGATATGAGTTGCACTGGTGTGACACTGTGCCCTGGCAGGCCCTGAAACACACACTTGTGAAGGAAAATGACTGCTATTATTTCACAGTCCAGAAAGTGTTTTTTTTTTTTTATGTGCACCACTGTTACACCAGATATGAGTTGCACTGGTGTGACACTGTGCCCTGGCAGGCCCTGAAACGCACACTTGTGAAGGAAAATGACTGCTATTATTTCACAGTCCAGAAAGTGTTTTTTTTTTTTTATGTGCACCACTGTTACACCAGATATGAGTTGCACTGGTGTGACACTGTGCCCTGGCAGGCCCTGAAACACACACTTGTGAAGGAAAATGACTGCTATTATTTCACAGTCCAGAAAGTGTTTTTTTTTTTTAAATGTGCACCACTGTTACACCAGATATGAGTTGCACTGGTGTGACACTGTGCCCTGGCAGGCCCTGAAACGCACACTTGTGAAGGAAAATGACTGCTATTATTTCACAGTCCAGAAAGTGTTTTTTTTTTTTAAATGTGCACTACTGTTACACCAGATATGAGTTGCACTGGTGTGACACTGTGCCCTGGCAGGCCCTGAAACGCACACTTGTGAAGGAAAATGACTGCTATTATTTCACAGTCCAGAAAGTGTTTTTTTTTTTAAATGTGCACTACTGTTACACCAGATATGAGTTGCACTGGTGTGACACTGTGCCCTGGCAGGCCCTGAAACGCACACTTGTGAAGGAAAATGACTGCTATTATTTCACAGTCCAGAAAGTGTTTTTTTTTTTTTTATGTGCACCACTGTTACACCAGATATGAGTTGCACTGGTGTGACACTGTGCCCTGGCAGGCCCTGAAACGCACACTTGTGAAGGAAAATGACTGCTATTATTTCACAGTCCAGAAAGTGTTTTTTTTTTTTTAATGTGCACCACTGTTACACCAGATATGAGTTGCACTGGTGTGACACTGTGCCCTGGCAGGCCCTGAAACGCACACTTGTGAAGGAAAATGACTGCTATTATTTCACAGTCCAGAAAGTGTTGTTTTTTTTTAAATGTGCACCACTGTTACACCAGATATGAGTTGCACTGGTGTGACACTGTGCCCTGGCAGGCCCTGAAACGCACACTTGTGAAGGAAAATGACTGCTATTATTTCACAGTCCAGAAAGTGTTTTTTTTTTTTTATGTGCACCACTGTTACACCAGATATGAGTTGCACTGGTGTGACACTGTGCCCTGGCAGGCCCTGAAACGCACACTTGTGAAGGAAAATGACTGCTATTATTTCACAGTCCAGAAAGTGTTTTTTTTTTTTAAATGTGCACCACTGTTACACCAGATATGAGTTGCACTGGTGTGACACTGTGCCCTGGCAGGCCCTGAAACGCACACTTGTGAAGGAAAATGACTGCTATTATTTCACAGTCCAGAAAGTGTTTTTTTTTTTTAAATGTGCACTACTGTTACACCAGATATGAGTTGCACTGGTGTGACACTGTGCCCTGGCAGGCCCTGAAACACACACTTGTGAAGGAAAATGACTGCTATTATTTCACAGTCCAGAAAGTGTTTTTTTTTTTTTTTGTGCACCACTGTTACACCAGATATGAGTTGCACTGGTGTGACACTGTGCCCTGGCAGGCCCTGAAACGCACACTTGTGAAGGAAAATGACTGCTATTATATCACAGTTCAAAAAGTGTTTTTTTTTTTTTATGTGCACCACTGTTACACCAGATATGAGTTGCACTGGTGTGACACTGTGCCCTGGCAGGCCCTGAAACGCACACTTGTGAAGGAAAATGACTGCTATTATTTCACAGTCCAGAAAGTGTTTTTTTTTTTTTATGTGCACCACTGTTACACCAGATATGAGTTGCACTGGTGTGACACTGTGCCCTGGCAGGCCCTGAAACGCACACTTGTGAAGGAAAATGACTGCTATTATTTCACAGTCCAGAAAGTGTTTTTTTTTTTAAATGTGCACTACTGTTACACCAGATATGAGTTGCACTGGTGTGACACTGTGCCCTGGCAGGCCCTGAAACGCACACTTGTGAAGGAAAATGACTGCTATTATTTCACAGTCCAGAAAGTGTTTTTTTTTTTTAATGTGCACCACTGTTACACCAGATATGAGTTGCACTGGTGTGACACTGTGCCCTGGCAGGCCCTGAAACACACACTTGTGAAGGAAAATGACTGCTATTATTTCACAGTCCAGAAAGTGTTTTTTTTTTTAAATGTGCACCACTGTTACACCAGATATGAGTTGCACTGGTGTGACACTGTGCCCTGGCAGGCCCTGAAACGCACACTTGTGAAGGAAAATGACTGCTATTATTTCACAGTCCAGAAAGTGTTTTTTTTTTTTAATGTGCACCACTGTTACACCAGATATGAGTTGCACTGGTGTGACACTGTGCCCTGGCAGGCCCTGAAACGCACACTTGTGAAGGAAAATGACTGCTATTATTTCACAGTCCAGAAAGTGTTTTTTTTTTTTAATGTGCACCACTGTTACACCAGATATGAGTTGCACTGGTGTGACACTGTGCCCTGGCAGGCCCTGAAACGCACACTTGTGAAGGAAAATGACTGCTATTATTTCACAGTCCAGAAAGTGTTTTTTTTTTTTAATGTGCACCACTGTTACACCAGATATGAGTTGCACTGGTGTGACACTGTGCCCTGGCAGGCCCTGAAACGCACACTTGTGAAGGAAAATGACTGCTATTATTTCACAGTCCAGAAAGTGTTTTTTTTTTTTAATGTGCACCACTGTTACACCAGATATGAGTTGCACTGGTGTGACACTGTGCCCTGGCAGGCCCTGAAACGCACACTTGTGAAGGAAAATGACTGCTATTATTTCACAGTCCAGAAAGTGTTTTTTTTTTTTAATGTGCACCACTGTTACACCAGATATGAGTTGCACTGGTGTGACACTGTGCCCTGGCAGGCCCTGAAACACACACTTGTGAAGGAAAATGACTGCTATTATTTCACAGTCCAGAAAGTGTTTTTTTTTTTATGTGCACCACTGTTACACCAGATATGAGTTGCACTGGTGTGACACTGTGCCCTGGCAGGCCCTGAAACGCACACTTGTGAAGGAAAATGACTGCTATTATTTCACAGTCCAGAAAGTGTTTTTTTTTTTTTTATGTGCACCACTGTTACACCAGATATGAGTTGCACTGGTGTGACACTGTGCCCTGGCAGGCCCTGAAACGCACACTTGTGAAGGAAAATGACTGCTATTATTTCACAGTCCAGAAAGTGTTGTTTTTTTTTAAATGT
>NC_053396.1:73377023-73507886 GCF_905171765.1 Bufo bufo
ATCTCTATGGACTGAAGAAAGCATGGGATGTACCTGTGGGCCCATCATGCTATATGGCAATTCATGCAGAATGTGAGTCTCTTCTCATTGTCTATTGGGACTGTTAAAAGGGGAGTGTTGTGAGATCAATTTCTCCTATTATGTATCTTTTATTCACAGACATCTGCAGCAAACTTTACATAGGCCCCGATATGGGCGTGATTGACGGTATATGCTGGTCCTTTAAGCATACTGTCAGGTTTCCTGTCTAACAGTTGATGTTTTCTTCCTGTTAATGAGTATTGGTGCCTTGGTATTGATATTGTGCATTACCTTGACATCAGTGATGTAGTTACGGATGCCACGCTATCGATGCTGGTATCCATCAGCCATATCCTATCACCCCCTGATGAACCCGTGAATGGGGGAAACGCGTCAGGGTTTATATTACTCCAGTTATAAGGTGGATTATACTTTCATTCATATTCCCCGATAATATAATGACCATGAGTGTGAATGTTATCCACCTTTAAGCCCTAATACCTAGGGTTGGGTGTTGTGTATATTTTGTTATTTTAGTTTTTTTGTATCTAATGGTAAGCACCTTCCCTTCTTCAAGGGTTTTATCAATATACTCACCCTCGTGTCATATACCCATTAGGGTCTTTTGAGGGTAATTACAGCCTAGGTTCGAGGACAGGGAGTCCCCACCATCAGGGGCCATCCCTGGGCTGAGGAGAAGAATAGGGAAAGACGAGGGACAGATTTCCCATCTCCCCTATGATATATATATTTTGGTGCTTACCTTCTGTGACTATCGATTGGATCTTCATTGATCAGTGTTTTTTCAAAGCCAGAAAATTATTGAAGTCTTTCAAGCTTGTTTTTAACAATTACCGATACAGCAAAGGCTGCAATATTAAGTACTTTGCCCAAAATGGGTTTCTTTTACTAACAGAATATGACAGCAGTATATAACTCTTGAATTTCACACGTATAGATGCAGCAAGGGCTGTAACATTGAGTATTTTGCCCAAAAAGAGTGTTTTTTAAAACCCAGAAAATTATAGCTGTACAGTATTTCTAGCTTAAATTGCACACTGACTAATGTGGTAAAGGCCCAAAAGGGAGGGTATTGCCAAAAATGGGTGTTTTTTAAAAGCCAGAAAATTATTGAAGTATTTTAAGCTTGTTTTTAACAATCACAGATGCAGCAAAGACTGCATTATTAAGTATTTTGCCCAAAATGGGTGTTTTTTTATAATAGAATATGAAAGTAGTATATAACGCTTGCATTTCACATGTACAGATGCAGCAAGGGCTGTAAAATTGAGTATTTTGCCCAAAAAGGGTGTTTTTAAAACCCAGAAAATTATAGCTGTATTTCTAGCTTAAATTGCACACTGACAAATGCTGCAAAGACACCAGATGTAGGATATTGCCAAAAATGGGTGTTTTTTTTTTTTTTTTTGTTTTAACAAATATCTGTTTTATTGATTTTCGAGATGAAAATGTATTATATACATTTTCACATAAATACAGACATAAAAAACAAGTATAAAACAAGATAGGGACCATTTGGAGGAGGTAGAGGAACTTAGGCATAATGTAAGTTTGTAAAAGGTTTTTTCTGCCCAGCCACGAGACAAAGGGAAGGGCTAAGGAGTTTAACTGATCTCAGATTTTTCTCAGTAAAGGTAAGTAGTTTAAGGAGTATAGATTTGAAGGTGTGTTGGTTAGGAAAATTCCTAGATATTAGATTTTTTCCTGCTGCCATGTAAAAGGATAGGAAGCTCGTAGTTTTTGGATTTGGGATGGTTGGACAGTGATATTAAGTGCTTCTGACTTAGAATAGTTAATTTTAAAATTCGATAGTATACCAAATTGCTCAAATAATTCCATGAGTGGAGGGAATGCCTGGGTGGGGTTTGTGATCAGGAGTAGAAGGTCGTCCGCGAAGGCGGCACATTTATGTTCTGTCTGATTAGTTTTTAGGCCTTTAATCAGTGGATTGTCTCTGATTGCTTGCATAGTAATGATGAAAAGAGTGGGAGACAACGGGCAACCTTGGAGTGTACCGTTGCTTATGTTAAAAGGAGTAGATAGTGTGCCGTTGTTACTACTATTTATACTCCGTCACATGTCGTTCCTGAGATGCATAGCTCTGAAGAATACATATATCTCCAAACACCACTGTCATGGCAACCATAACCACCACTTCCTTCAACGTTAGAGGCTTCAACTCGACTCAAAAGAGGTCTCAGGTAATTTCTCTTTTGAGGAAGAGTAAATCAGACATCTAAAAACGAACAGAATTCCGAACACCGAACCCGAACGTTTACTGAAATGTTCGGCTACGGGGTCCCAAAATCCTAAAGTTCGGGTTCGCTCAACCCTAGCAATTATCAGTTTTTCAAATTCTTTTTATGACCAATGATGTAAGGGCAACAGGGCAACAGGCCTATAGTCCTTTAGACATGTAGGTTTTGATTTTTTAGGAACTGTGACAATGGTTGAGCGCTTAAAACAGGCAGGGACCATTGAGAGTTTCAGAGATGATTTGAATATGTCTGTGAAAACAAAGGCTAGCTGATCAGCGCAGAATTTCAAATATTTCGCAGACACAGAGTCTGGGCCGGGTGCTTTCTTAATATTTGTCTTTTGAAAAGATTGGAGGGAAACGCCAAATGGAAAAGGATTTAGGAAAACTAGAAGAATGGTCAGAACTCTGGCAACTGAAATTTAATGTGGATAAGTGCAAGATAATGCACCTGGGGCGTAAAAACCCAAGGGCAGAATATAGAATATTTGACACAGTCCTGACCTTAGTATCTGAGGAAAGGGATTTAGGAGTAATTATTTCAGAAGACTTAAAGGTGGGAAGACAATGTAATAGGGCAGCACGAAATGCCAGCAGAATGCTTGGATGTATAGGGAGAGGTATAAGCAGTAGAAAGAGTGAAGTGCTTATGCCGCTGTACAGAACACTGGTGAGACCTCACTTGGAGTATTGTGCGCAGTACTGGAGGCCATATCTCCAGAAGGATATAGATACTCTAGAGAGAGTTCAGAGAAGAGCTACTAAACTAGTACATGGATTGCAGGATAAAACTTACCAGGAAAGGTTAAAGGACCTTAATATGTATAGCTTGGAAGAAAGAAGAGACAGAGGGGATATGATAGAAACTTTTAAATACATAAAGGGAATCAACTCGGTAAAGGAGGAGAGCATATTTAAAAGAAGAAAAACCACCACAAGAGGACACAGTTTTAAATTAGAGGGGCATAGGTTTAAAAGTAATACAGTCATGTGAAAAAATTAGGACACCCTTTGAAAGCATGTGGTTTTTTGTAACATTTTTAATAAAAGGTTATTTCATCTCCGTTTCAACAATACAGAGAGATTAAAGTAATCCAACTAAACAAAGAAAACTGAAGAAAAGTCTTTTCAAGATCTTCTGTAAATGTCATTCTACAAAAATGCCTATTCTAACTGAGGAAAAAGATAGGACACCCTTGCCCCTAATAGCGAGTGTTACCTCCTTTGGCTGAAATAACTGCAGTGAGACGGTTCTTGTAGCCATCTACCAGTCTTCGACATCGGTCTGAGGAAATTTTACCCCACTCCTCAATGCAGAACTTTTTCAGCTGTGAGATGTTTGAGGGGTTTCTTGCACGTACAGCCCTTTTCAAGTCACCCCACAGCATCTCAATGGGATTCAAATCTGGACTTTGACTTGGCCATTCCAGGACTCTCCATTTCTTCTTTTTCAGCCAATCTTTGGTTGATTTACTAGTATGTTTTGGGTCATTGTCATGTTGCATGGTCCAGTTCCGCTTCAGCTTTAATTTTCTAACTGATGGTCTCACATGTTCTTCAAGCACCTTCTGATACACAGTAGAATTCATCGTGGATTCTATGATGGTGAGCTGACCAGGTCCTGCTGCAGCAAAGCAGCCCCAAACCATGACACTTCCACCTCCATGCTTCACAGTTGGTATGAGGTTCTTTTCTTGGAATGCTGTGTTTGGTTTACGCCAAACATGTCCTCTGCTGTTGTGTCCAAATAATTCAATTTTGGACTCATCTGTCCAAAGAACATTATTCCAGAAGTCCTGGTCTTTGTCAACTTTATCTCTGGCAAATGTCAGTCTGGCCTCGATGTTTCTCTTGGAAAGCAAAGGTTTCCTCCTTGCACACCTCCCATGCAAGTTAAACTTGTACAGTCTCTTTCTGATTGTAGAGGCATGTACTTCTACATCAACAGTAGCCAGAGCCTGCTGTAGTTCTCGAGATGACACTTTAGGGTTTTTGGAGACCTCTTTTAGCATCTTGCGGTCTGCTCTTGGGGTAAACTTGCTGGGGCGACCAGTCCTGGGCATGTTGGCAGTTGTTTTGAAAGCCCTCCACTTGTAGACTATCTTCCGGACAGTGGAATGGCTGATTTCAAAATCTTTTGAGATCTTTTTAAATCCCTTCCCAGACTCATAGGCTGCTACAATCTTTTTTCTGAAGTCCTCTGACAGCTCTTTTGCTCTCACCATGGTGCTCACTCTCACTTCAACAGTCAGGAGCACACCAAACTAAATGTCTGAGGTTTAAATAGGGCAAGCCTCATTCAACATGCAGAGTAACGATCTACTAATTATGTGCACCTGGTGTGATATACCTGTGTGAGATCTGAGCCAATTTAAGAGGGAATACATGTGAGGGTGTCCTATCTTTTTCCTCAGTTAGAATAGGCATTTTTGTAGAATGACATTTACAGAAGATCTTGAAAAGACTTTTCTTCAGTTTTCTTTGTTTAGTTGGATTACTTTAATCTCTCTGTATTGTTGAAACGGAGATGAAATAACCTTTTATTAAAAATGTTACAAAAAACCACATGCTTTCAAAGGGTGTCCGAATTTTTTCACATGACTGTATAAGGAAGTATTACTTTACTGAGAGAGTAGTGGATGCATGGAAAAGCCTTCCTGCAGAAGTGGTAGCTGCAAATACAGTGAAGGAGTTTAAGCATGCATGGGATAGGCATAAGGCTATCCTTCATATAAGATAGGGCCAGGGACTATTAATAGGATTCAGATATATTGGGCAGACTAGATAGGCCAAATGGTTCTTATCTGCCGACACATTCTATGTTTCTATGTTTCTATCTAATTGGCATAATGATAGTGGATGCCATTTTGGGGACAGGTCAGCAGATTGTGGATGACATCCTGTGTTGTGTAGATGCTGAGGCACCGCAGGGGGTGGAGACATTGACTGGCTGGAGTGCTCGGTTTGCCTGTTGTAACAGAGATGCAGATTATGCGAATTGACTAGGAGTGGATGGCTATTGTTGGTTGTATCAAACCTACAATAGAATGTGTTCAGCTCATTTGCAAAAGCTGCAGGTTATCTAATGATTGTGGAGATTTCCTTCTGTAGTTGGTAATTTGATGCAGAGACTTCCATATTGTGGAAGAGTCTATTGTGGAACATTTTTCTTCAAGTCTTTTTGAATAATCGTTTTTTTGCGGCAGTGATGGCCTTCTGCAGTTTGTATATTGAAGCTTTGTTGTGTAGTTTATCACTTGTACGATACACACTTTCTTTATCGAGGCGCAGCTTCCTAAGATGCGATGTAAACCAGGGTTTATCGTTGTTGTACCTGGTGCACTTTTTGATGGGGATGCAGGACTCTTCGCAAAAGATAATATACGGTATGATGTCACAGCATCAGTGTATTCATTTAGGTAACTGGTGGATTCTTTGAATATATTCCAGTCTGTTGAATCAAAGCAACTCTGTAGTTTTTCTACCGCTTCACTAGTCCATATCTTGACTGTGGTCACTACAGGTTTGGCAGTTTTTAGTCTTTGTCTGTATGTTGGGATGATCTGTATCACAGCATGATCAGAGTTCCCCAGAGCTGCTCTTCTGACAGAGTGATACGAATTCTTAGTCGGAGTGCAACAGTGGTCAAGTGTTTTACCTTTTCTAGTTGCGCTTGTGATGTGTTGTCTGTATTTAGGAAGTTCTTTGTTTTGGTTAGCATTGTTGAAATCCCCTAGTATGATAAAAAAAGAATCGGGGTACCTCCTTTCCGCCTCAGCGATTTGATCTGCGAGTTCTTGGAGCGCAGGCTGCATGCATTTTTGTGGAGGGATGTACACAGCAACCAGAATAAATAAATAAAACTCACGAGGTGAATAATAGGGTCTGCAGTTTATGAAGAGTGTTTCCAGCACAGGCGAGCATTAGTGTTGATCACGAATATTCTAATCGCAAATTTTTATCGCAGATATTGGCACTTTGAAAATTCTTGAATATCTAGAATATAGTGCTATATATTCGTAATTGCGAATATTCTAGATTTTTTACATCAGTACCCATGATCCCTCACTGCTTCTTGCTTGTGGGCCAATCAGAAGGCTGCAATATCTTTGACTTTCGGAGTAGTGTTGATTTCAAATTTTCGTAACGCAATTTTTTTTTTATCGCAAATTTTTATTGTGAATTTTCTGATTGCCGATTTTCACAATCAAGAAAATAATGACTGGAGATCACGAATTCTCGAATTTCAGAATTTATGGCGAATATTCGTCCAAAAATTCACGAAATATTGCGAATTCGAATATTGCCCCTGACGCTCATCACTAGCGAGCATGTCCTCTTAATAACTGCATCCCTTGCCTCTTAATAACTGTAACATCCATATACCACTTATTAATATAGAATCAGAGTCCTCCATCTTTGGTTTTGCCAGAGATAAGTGGGTCCTGGTCAGATCTGTAGAGTGTTAATCCATTAATCTGCAGAGCATTGTCTGAAATAAGCTCAGACAACCAGGTTTCTGTGAACCAAAGAGCGGCAGACAAATAGAAGCCCTTCTTTGTCCTGGTTAGTAGTTGAAGCTCATT
Source organism: Bufo bufo (assembly GCF_905171765.1). Classification (NCBI taxonomy): domain Eukaryota; kingdom Metazoa; phylum Chordata; class Amphibia; order Anura; family Bufonidae; genus Bufo; species Bufo bufo. The sequence continues at coordinate 73,383,909 of NC_053396.1, forward strand.
TAGTTTGTTGCATATCGACCTGACATTAGATAGTATGATTCCAGGTAGTGGAGAGCGCAGTCTTCTACGCCGAAAGCGAGCCTAGATCCCGGAGCGCTTGCCTCTTCTTTTAAGCTTCACTGCTTGATTCAGCACCGTGGCTCCACTGGTTAGAATCCCCAGAAGGTCAAGAGTAGAAAAAACATCCAGGGGTAGATTTGATACCGCTAGGTTGCGAAAGCTCAGTAATTGTTCTCTGGTGAAGGTTATCCGAGTTGGGTTGCACAAGGCAATGTTGAAAAACAAAAACATATAAAACAAACAGAAAAAGACAGAGCAACTTGCCAAGGCTGCCATCTACAGGCTCCTCCCAGGAATCAGTATGCTGCAGTGTGCCGCTGTATTTACCTAAGACAGGGACCATTATTTGTTCTGTGTGGTGGCGGATATTTGTGGGCTGTCATGAGGAAATTCAATTAAACGCGGTCATTACAGGTGTTGAATTCCTCCGAGATCCATGCCTCATTCATTTTTAGAAATGTGAGGTAGTCCACACTTTTTGGAGCTAAGTGAGTGTGCTTATTGGTCACAATCCCCTCTGCTGCGCTGAACGTCCTTTTGGACAGGACACTCAACGAGGGGCAAGCCAAGAGATCCATGGCAAATTGTGCCAGCTCTGGCCACAGGTCAAGCCTGCACACCCAGTAGTCCAGCAGTTCCTCGCTTCTCAGAGCGTCCACATCGGCCGTTTACCCGATGCAGTCGGACACCTGTCGGTCTAGGCGTTCCCTGAGGCTGAATCCGAAGGGCGGCTGTTGATGGGTTGGCTGCAAAAATAATCTCATATCCGAAGTGACCAACACATCCTCAAACCATCCTCTTCTTGCATGCGTGGTAGGATTGGTACCTGCAACTGCTTCTCTGTGGGTTGAAATTCTTCTGCGAGCCCCCGCAACAGAAGAACGCAGCATCTCTCGCAGCAAGGCCTGGAAATGCCGCATTCTGACAGCCCTCTGTGATGCTGGTAACATGTCCGCCATTTTGTGTTTGTACTGGGGGTATAAGTACGTTGCCACCCAGTACTGGTCCTTTCCCTTTATGCTTTTTATACGGGGGTCCCTCTTCAAACACTGGAGCATGAAGGCCCCCATTTACATTAAATTGGAAGCGGAGGAGCGGGCTGGCTCCTGCTCATCGCCCAGGAGAATGTCGTCCTTGGTCTCCTCCCCCCAGACATGGACAACACCAAAGATCCCAGAAAAGTTTAAAGTCTACTCTTTTTGCTCCTCCTCCTCCCTCCCGCAAGGCACCATCCTCATTTGACTCATTTTCAGACTCCTGCAGATGGAGTAGCCCCCCCCTGGGAATTCATTCAGCATTGCGGCTTCCTCATCTTCCTGCTCCTGCTCTTCAATGGCTTGATCAATGTCACGACGCAATGCACGCTCCAGAAAGAAGGCGTAAGGTACGATGTCACTGATGGCGCCCTGGCTGCGAATTGTCGAATATGTTGAATATAGTGCTATATTTGTCAACTACGAATATAGCGCTATATTCTACATATTCGACAATACTACCAAGCCAACCCAGATGAATGAAGTGATTGATGAGCGTGGCAGGGGCTATATTCTATATATTTCAATAATATATTGGCAAATATTCGTCAAATATTCTTGCTTGAAATTGTATTCGCTATATTATTCATTCATGTTATAGTAACGCGATAATACGAAATAAAAAAATCGCTAAAGTGTGCATGTGCGAGTTAGAAAGAGGAGTAACGCAGTTTTGAACTACCAGAAGTTTTATGCAATTTTAGAAAATGTCTACCATTAATACTAACAGCATATTTGACTCCAAAGATACTGAACACCTGAATAAATAAGTCATGTTACATTCCAGGACTGTATTTTACTGATGTCACAAGTTTACACATGTTTTCTGCAAAATATCGCCATTATGACAATCGCATTATAATGCGATTTTTTTTATCGCATGATATTCAAAAAACATTTTTCACAGGTATAAGTACATATTACTCATTGGTGCAGTAAGTATTGTCGTGAGACATCACAAAACTATGTCTGTAGCATGTATTTATGCAGAGCATAAAAATATCTCTCATATGCACATCCATTTTCTTCCCGCACACTTTCCCCCACACCCAGACCAAACACCACGCCCACGCCACCCCCCCCCCCCCCCAAAAAAAAAAACACGCACACACAAACACAGTATATAGATTACATTGGTCCTGTTGGTCATGGTCAGTGGTCACTCACTATCAGGACTCTGTTGAATCTTTCATTGTCTAACCGTCATTACTTGCTGGTTCATTTAGAGTTACCCAGGGTGCACCACGGGGAGGTGAACCAGCTGTATACCCCATACTGTACCGTCACGTCACTAGACAGGTAAATTTCTGCTCCGCTGGCCAATAGGACAAAATTACTAAAATGGCCTAGATGGGATAAAGTGCTCACTGTAGCGACAGCGTGTTTCTAACTTGGGGAGCAGCTCCTCCGCATGTGGTCCATAGCTAGCAATCAACCCCAGCAAAAAAGGCATACAATGGAGGATGCCGATGCGTACCACATGCACCACAAAAGCATCCTACACAAGATGGAATAATGTGTGAAGGGAAATATAAAAAGACATAATTCACTGAAAAAGGTGCACCACAATGATAAGCAACTGACAAAGCCAGTCAGGAACATATCAAAGCCCTTCCATTTTGTGTAGAATGCTTTTGTTGTGCATGTGGTCCTCGACGGCATCCTCCATCCTCCATTGTATGCATTTATTGTTGGGTATGGCCGCTAGCTGCGGACCACATGCGGAGGAGCTCCTCCCCCAGTTCAAAACACGCTACAGTGTTAGGGGTTTGAGCAGTTCCACCCATTTAAGCCACTATTTTTCAGTGATTTTGTCCCATATGTATTGAATGTGCGATTGCGTCTGGCTAGTAACATTCGGTTGGACCTGGTAGCCTGTGTTAAATAATCTGTTATTGGTGGGGCTTACAGTTTTATTTTACAGCACATTGCATTAGTGATCCTACTATGCAGGTATGTGGGAGCTTGGCTGTGAGTTGAATCTCAGCATCTATCAGAGCTTGTTCACACACCACAGGTAGTATAATGGTAGGACCAATTGCCTGCTGAGATACCTTGAAGGTGGTGCAGAAGGGCTCCGATATGTTCCTGACCAGGGTTGAGCAAACCCGAACTGTAAAGTTCGGGTTCGTACCGAACTTTAGGATTTTTGGACCCCGGACCCGAACCCAAACTTTTTCGGAAAAGTTTGGGTTCAGTTCTTTCTTGGCGCTTTTTGAAAGGCTGCAAAGCAGCCAATCAACAAGCGGTTAACTGTCTGACCTTAGAAGCCATCACAGACATGCCTACTAATGGCATGGCTGTGATTGGCCAGAGCAGCATGTGACCCAGGCTCTATATAAGCTTGATTCACGTAGAGCTGCACGTCACTCTGCTGTTACAAGTGTAGGGAGAGGATGCTGCTGGACTTTTGATTTCAGGGAGAGAATAGGAGAAAATCTAACTCAGCGATCTACAGAGAAATAGCTGTGTGGGTGCAGGACACAATCGTTTTACCCTGTCCTGAGGCCATTGACCAAAAAAATTAAAATTTTTATAATTGTGTTAGTTAGGTGGGTGGCGGCGGCGGCCATTTTATGCAAGCTCAGTACACCAGCACTGCATCTGAGCTTTTGGGACATTGCAAATCACCATTATTTTGGCAAACTACAACATCTAGATTAGTCAGTGTGCAATTTAAGGTAGAAATACACCCATCTTTTTCTGGGGTTTTAAAAACACACTTTTTTGCCAAAAACCTGTATTTTCCTGATTTGCAAGTGTTAAATTCAAGTTTAATATATACAGGGAGTGCAGAATTATTAGGCAAGTTGTATTTTTGAGGATTAATTTTATTATTGAACAACAACCATGTTCTCAATGAACTCAAAAAACTCATTAATTATTTTTGGAAGTAGTTTTTAGTTTATTTTTAGTTTTAGCTATTTTAGGGGGATATCTGTGTGTGCAGGTGACTATTACTGTGCATAATTATTAGGCAACTTAACAAAAAACAAATATATACCCATTTCAATTATTTATTTTTACCAGTGAAACCAATATAACATCTCAACATTCACAAATATACATTTCTGACATTCAAAAACAAAACAAAAACAAATCAATGACCAATATAGCCACCTTTCTTTGCAAGGACACTCAAAAGCCTGCCATCCAGGGATTCTGTCAGTGTTTTTATCTGTTCACCATCAACATTGCGTGCAGCAGCAACCACAGCCTCCCAGACACTGTTCAGAAAGGTGTACTGTTTTCCCTCCTTGTAAATCTCACATTTGATGATGGACCACAGGTTCTCAATGGGGTTCAGATCAGGTGAACAAGGAGGCCATGTCATTAGATTTTCTTCTTTTATACCCTTTCTTGCCAGCCACGCTGTGGAGTACTTGGACGCGTGTGATGGAGCATTGTCCTGCATGAAAATCATGTTTTTCTTGAAGGATGCAGACTTCTTCCTGTACCACTGCTTGAAGAAGGTGTCTTCCAGAAACTGGCAGTAGGACTGGGAGTTGAGCTTGACTCCATCCTCAACCCGAAAAGGCCCCACAAGCTCATCTTTGATGATACCAGCCCAAACCAGTACTCCACCTCCACCTTGCTGGCGTCTGAGTCGGACTGGAGCTCTCTGCCCTTTACCAATCCAGCCACGGGCCCATCCATCTGGCCCATCAAGGCTCACTCTCATTTCATCAATCCATAAAACCTTAGAAAAATCAGTCTTGAGATATTTCTTGGCCCAGTCTTGACGTTTCAGCTTGTGTGTCTTGTTCAGTGGTGGTCGTCTTTCAGCCTTTCTTACCTTGGCCATGTCTCTGAGTATTGCACACCTTGTGCTTTTGGGCACTCCAGTGATGTTGCAGCTCTGAAATATGGCCAAACTGGTGGCAAGTGGCATCTTGGCAGCTGCACGCTTGACTTTTCTCAGTTCATGGGCAGTTATTTTGCGCCTTGGTTTTTCCACACGCTTCTTGCGACCCTGTTGACTATTTTGAATGAAACGCTTGATTGTTCGATGATCACGCTTCAGAAGCTTTGCAATTTTAAGAGTGCTGCATCCCTCTGCAAGATATCTCACTATTTTTGACTTTTCTGAGCCTGTCAAGTCCTTCTTTTGACCCATTTTGCCAAAGGAAAGGAAGTTGCCTAATAATTATGCACACCTAATATAGGGTGTTGATGTCATTAGACCACACTCCTTCTCATTACAGAGATGCACATCACCTAATATGCTTAATTGGTAGTAGGCTTTCGAGCCTATACAGCTTGGAGTAAGACAAAATGCATAAAGAGGATGATGTGGTCAAAATACTCATTTGCCTAATAATTCTGCACGCAGTGTACAGCTTTCATATTCTGTTACCAAAAAAAGACTTTTTTTGGCAATCTACAACATCTGGATTAGTCAGTGTGCAATTTAAGCTAGAAATACACCCATCATTTTCTGTGGTTTAAAAAACACACAATTTTTTTCAAAAAACAGTATTTTCCAGATCCGCAAGTGTTAAATTCAAGTTTAATATATACAGCTTTCATATACCGTTACCAAAAAAACACTTTTTTGACAATCTACAACATCTGGATTAGTCAGTGAGCAATTTAAGCTAGAAATACACCCATTATTTTCTGGGGTTTAAATTTTATTTATTTTTTCAAAAAACTGTATTTTCTAAATCTGCAAGTGTTAAATTCAAGTTTAATATATATAGCTTTAATATTCTGTTACCAAAAAACACACTTTTGCCAATCTACAACATCTTGATTAGTCAGTGTACAATTTAAGGTAGAAATACACCCATCATTTTCTGGGGTTTGAAAAACAAATAAAAAAAATTAAAAATATATATATTTTTGGCCTTGCAGCATCAGCACGTGTGAAATTACAGGCTTATAAACTGCTGTCAAATTCAGTTGTTAAACACTTGTTTGGGCACAAAAAAATTTGATGGCAGCCTTTGATGCAGATGTCACTGTGAGATACACCCTTAATACATTTGGGTTACATTCAGAGATTACCGCCATTTGGTGCACCAATATTGAATTCAGGTCTACACTGGTTCAGGCCCTGTGAGATACATCCTGTACATACAGGGGTTTGATTCAGGGATTTGAAATACAGCCATTTGAAATATAGCCATTTTGTGCAAAGAAATATTTACTTCAGGCCTACACTGTTTTAGACAGTGTGAGATACCACCTCTACATACAGGGGTTTGAATCAGGCATTTGAAAATCAGCCATTTGAAATACAGCCATTTTGGGCAAAGAAATATTTAATTTAGGCCTACACTGGTTCAGGCCCTGTGAAATACCCCCCTCTACATACAGGGGTTTGATTCAGGGACATAAAATACAGCCATTTGAAATACAGCCATTTTATGTAAAGAAATATTTACTTCAGGCCTACACTGGTTCTGGCACTGTGAGATACACCCTCTACATACAGGGGTTTGAATCAGGCATTTAAAATACAGCCATTTGAAATACAGCCATTTTGGGCAAATAAATATTTAATTTAGGCCTACACTGGTTTAGGCCCTGTGAGATACAACCACTACATACAGGGGTTTGATTCATGGATTTCAAATACAGCCATTTGAAATGCAGCCATTTTGAGCAAAGAAATATTTACTTTAGGCCTACACTAATTCAGGCCCTGTGAGATACTCCCTTTACATAAAAGGGTTTGATTCAGGGATTGGAAATACAGCCATTTTGTGCAAAGAAATATTTACTTCAGGCTTACACTGGTTCAGGCCCTGTGAGATACTCCCTCTACATACAGAGGTTTGATTCGGGGATTTGAAATACAGCCATTTGAAATAGAGCCATTTTGTGCAAGGAAATATTTACTTCAGGCCTACACTGGGTCTGGCCCTTTGAGATACACCCTCTACATACAGGGGTTTGAATCAGGCATTTGAAATACAGCCATTTTGGTCAAAGAAATATTTAATTTAGGCCTACACTGGTTCAGCCCTGTGAGATACAACCTCTACATATAGGGGTTTGATTCAGGGATTTGAAATACAGCCATTTGAAATACAGCCATTTTGTACAAGAAAATATATATATTTTTTTATTTTTTTTCCAAAAGATAGAAATCTACAATCTTCCATTTCAATATCACAAAACAATAATACATCATATCATCTTATACTGAATTTCCCTCTTATTTTTTAACCCCCCCCATCCCTCCCTCCAACCCCCTTTTTTTTTTCCGCGGAGTCACTGTCATTACACCTAATATTATCATTTCCAATTGCCCCATATCCGCCACCAGGCTGCCTTTTTCCCCACTGTTTGAACGAGAATATATTCACATTGCTTAACCCTATTCATCCGCTCCATCCACTCCTGAAAATTAGGATATTTCGTGGTGCCCCAATATTTAACAATTATAATTTTGGCCAGGGCGATGCCCCGGAGCCAAAGTGTCTTCTCAGTTTTGTTTTTATCTGTCTCTGGAAGAGTACCCAAGATAACATACTCAATGCATGCTTCATATTTCATGGGGGAGCTATCCCGCAGTTTCCGGAATATTTTTGTCCAATAATCCTTTATCCCTGAGCATTCCCACAGCAAGTGTTTTTAATCTCCTCTGTCTTTATTACATTTATAACAGTTCTGTTTTCTGTCTTTATAAATAGTATGCAATAATACTGGTGTGTAATAGAGACGGTGTATGATTTTCAAAAGAATCCAAGCATGGGCGGGGGAGACTGTCAATCTTTTAATATTCCTGTAAACAATGTTCCACGGAATGGGTTCCCCATTTTGCAGGTCCCTTTCCCATTTAACCTCACCTCCAAATGTGATCGTTTTAGTGTATTCATATTTTAACTTTGCATAGATATGTGAGATAGAAGTGTTAAATGTCATATCTTGACAAAACTCTAAAAAAGTGTTCCGTACAATATTTAAATAATTCTTATTCTCCGTGTAGTGTATAGTGTGTCGTAGTTGTTCATATCGGAATTTATCAATAAATCCTAATGTAATATCTGGTAGGATTTCGTTTAAGGGCTTAATCTGTCCTTTATAGAAAACCTGTGCAATTAAATATATCCCAAATTTTTCCCAATATTCAACATCAACCAGTTGCATAACTTGTGATAGGTGAGCATTCCCCCACAATGGGGTATACTGAACTGCTTGGGATACTCCAACCATATATCTAACTTGTTGCCAAATATACCCAAGCATTCTAATGAACGGGTTTATTATTGTTTTCTTCTCCATGATACCAGTTTCGAGAATATGAAAAAGATCCTCCCAGGGTCTACAGTGCTCCCCAAAAATAAGCCGAATGCATTTATTCCTTCGATTCCTCACACACCATCTCAATTGAGCAGCTATATAATATCCTTTTAGGAAAGGGACAGAGATTCCACCCTCTTCTTTATACAAATGTTGTATCTTAATTCTAACTCGTTTGCGCCCGCATATTAGTTCATTAAAGAGAGTCTCTAGCTTATTAAAGAACTTATCTTCTATCATTATTGGACTTGCGCTAAATACATATAGTAACATTGGTAGTAACGTCATTTTTATCAGTGCTATGCGGTTGATTTGTGACAGGGGAAGTTTAAGCCATGTTCTAATTTTTTCCTTAACTCTATCTATTATTGGAAGTATATTCAGTTTCGTGTATTGTTCCAGTTTGGTCCCCATCTGGATACCTAGATATAGTAAGGAGTCTGCTGGGGTCAATATGCTAACCCAAAAATTATGACCGGGCGGGACCGGACGTCTTAATGGAAGAAATTTAGATTTTTCCCAGTTTATCTCATATCCAGATAGGCATCCAAATTCGTCCAGGCTTTCCATAACCCTGGGCAAGTTCATATACCCTCTCCCCAGAAAAAGCAGCGTATCATCCGCATAGAGACTTATTTGTCAACTCCTCCCTCACACCCGAAACCCGGTATTTCCCCATCCGCTCTAATTTTGCATGCCATTGGCTCCAAGAACAACGAGAAGAGCAAAGGGGAAAGGGGGCAGCCCTGACGTGTTCCTCGGGTCAGGGGGAAAGGGACAGAATGTTCACCATTGATTCGGACCCTGGATACCGGGTTTTGATACAGAATGCGAACCCATCTGGAGAAGTATTCACCGATTTTAACCTGAGACATTACTCTCCAGAGGAAGGGCCACTCCACCCTGTCGAAGGCCTTAGCGGCGTCCAAGGACAGGATGGAGCAGTCCTCCCCATCCCCCATCTGGACGTTCAAGAAGGCCCTCCTTACGTTATCTTGTATATTCCTTTTGGGAATAAACCCGGTTTGGTCCGCATGGACAACTTTATGGATAACAGTTTTTACTCTATTGGCTAACAATTTGGCAAGGATTTTATAATCTGTGTTCAACAGAGAGATGGAGCGATAGGATGTGACTGATAACGGATCTTTCCCTTTTTTGGGGATTAATATGATGGTTGCTTCTATCAATGAGGGGGGTAGAGAGCCTATTATCCAAGATTGGTTTAATACCTCCAGCATTTGGGGAAGAATAATTCCCTCATGTCTTCGGTATAGTTCGAATGGAAAGCCGTCCACCCCTGGGGATGTATTACCCTTAATAGATTTTAACGTGGTTTGTAGCTCGATCAATTGGATAGGTCTATTCAACCAGTCAATATCTTGTTGGTCAAATTCAGGGATCTTAATATTTTCTAGATATTTATCTATATTTCCTCCCTGATTTTTGGACCCAGCTTGATATAGCATCGAGAAATATAGGGTAAATTCCCTTAGAATATCATCAGGGTCTCGTAAAATATTTCCTGCCTCTGTCCTGATTCCGGTAATATTATTACTCCCCCTTTGATTTTTTACTATCATGGATAACAGTCTACTTGGTTTGCCGGACTCGCTAAAGGTTCTCAACCCTGAGAAGAACATTTTGTATTCATCTTGTACTTTTTTTAATTGAAGTTGTTTTTCTGGGGTGTTTATATAGGTAATCTCATTCATTATCTGGCCGAGCAAACCTTCTATTTCTTTTTGAGTTTGAGCAAAGGCGTTTTTCTGTTTTCTACTTTGATGTGAATATATACCCCGAAGGTATGCCTTAAGCGAGTCCCAGACCATATGAATATGTGTTGAGTTAACATTATCTCTCCAAAAGAGCTTTATTTCTTCATTTATCTTATCCAAATCCCTTATTAATGTCATCCAGTGGGGGTTAAGTTTAAAAATTCTGTTTTGGGTTGGTTTCTTATGGCTATCCAATATTACCATAACCGGGCTGTGGTCAGAAACACCATGACGTTCATAATTCATTTTTTTAACCCTATTAATGAGCCCGGGGCTGGCGAGGGCCAGATCAACTCGCGACATGGACCTGTATGTCTTACTAAAACATGAATATACTTGCTTATTTCCATAAAGAGATCGCCATATGTCGACCAGAGCCATTTCTTTACACATTCTAGATAGTAAGGTACTTGAACCAGGATTTAATTCATAATTGGTTATAGTAGAAATCCTATCTTTTTTAATGTCCATGACCGAGTTGAAGTCGCCCATCACCAGCACCGGGCACTCCTCTCGTGCTGAAATATAATCCATCAGTCTACATAGTACAGCTGTTGTGAAAGGGGGTGGGATATACAGTTGCAAGAAAAAGTATGTGAACCCTTTGGAATGATATGGATTTCTGCACAAATTAGTCATAAAATGTGATCTGATCTTCATTTAAGTCACAACAATAGACAATCACAGTCTGCTTAAACTAATAACACCATGTTTTTATTGAACACACCATGTAAACATTCACAGTGCAGGTGGAAAAAGTATGTGAACCCTTGGATTTAATAACTGGTTGAGCCTCCTTTGGCAGCAATAAGTTCAACTAAACGTTTCCTTTAGTTGCAGACCAGACGTGCACAACGGTCAGGAGTAATTCTTGACCTTTCTTCTTTACAGAACTGTTTCAGTTCAGCAATATTCTTGGGATGACTGGTGTGAATCGCTTTCTTGAGGTCATGCCACAGCATCTCAATCGGGTTGAGGTCAGGACTCTGACTGGGCCACTCCAGAAGGCGTATTTTCGTCTGTTTAAGCCATTCTGTTGTTGATTTACTTCTATGCTTTGGGTCGTTGTCCTGGTGCAACACCCATCTTCTGATGAGCTTCAGCTGTTGAACAGATGGCCTTAAGTTCTCCTGCAAAATGTCTTGATAAACCTCAGAATTCATTTTTCCTTCGATGATAGCAATCCGTCCAGGCCCTGACGCAGCAAAGCAGCCCCAAACCATGATGCCCGCACCATCATACTTCACAGTTAGGATGAGGTTTTGATGTTAGTGTGCTGTGCCTCTTTTTCTCCACACATAGTGTTGTGTGTTTCTTCCAAACAACTCAACTTTGGTTTCATCTGTCCACAGAATATTTTGCCAGTACTGCTGTGGAACATCCAGGTGCTCTTGTGCAAACTGTAAACATGCATCAATGTTTTTTTTTTGACAGCAGTGGCTTCCTCTGTGGTATCCTCCCATGAAATCCATTTTTGTTTAGTGTTTTATGTATCGTAGATTCGCTTACAGGGATGTTAGCATATGCCAGAGACATTTGTAATCTTTAGCTGACACTCTAGGATTCTTCTTCACCTCATTGAGCAGTCTGCGCTGTGCTCTTGCAGTCATCTTTACAGGACGGCCACTCCTAGGGAGAGTAGCAGCAGTGCTGAACTTTCTCCATTTATAGACAATTTGTCTTACCGTGGACTGATGAACAGCAAGGCTTTTGGAGATACTTTTATGACCCTTTCCAGCTTTATGCAAGTCAACAATTCTTAATCGTAGGTCTTCTGAGAGCTCTTTTGTGCGAGGCATCATTCACATCAGGCAACACTTCTTGTGAAAAGCAAACCCAGAACTGGTGTGTGTTTTTTATAGGGCAGGGCAGCTGTAACCAACACCTCCAATCTCATCTCATTGATTGGACTCCAGTTGGCTGACACCTCACTCCAATTAGCTCTTGGAGATGTCATTAGTCTGGGGGTTCACATACTTTTTCCACCTGCACTGTGAATGTTTACATGGTGTGTTCAATAAAAACATGGTAACATTTAATTCTTTGTATGTTATTAGTTTAAGCAGACTGTGATTGTCTATTGTTGTGACTTAGATGAAGATCAGATCACATTTTATGACCAATTTGTGCAGAAATCCATATCATTCCAAAGGGTTCACATACTTTTTCTTGCAACTGTATATAAAAGCAATAATTCTCCTTTGCCCCTGCCAATAACAGTGGAGAAAAATATACCGGCCCTCTTGATCTATTAGCTGTTCTATTGGGTCATAGTCTACCTGTCTATGAACATAAACACTGATTCCACAAGAATATGTGGAATAGCAAGAATGATATTCGTGAGAGGCCCATCTCCTACCGCCGAGCGCTGCCACTTTTTCACCTGTAAGGTGTGTTTCTAGCAGGGCCACTATTGCTGGTAAATGTCTAGAGACCAAATCAAACACTACGCACCTCTTAATTTTATACGCAAAACCGCGGATATTCCATGTCAATATTCTTGACATTTTTTTATTTTTTTATTTTAGTTTTTTATTGATTGGTCCCCCCCTAACTATAAGGCAGCACTGGGTGGAGGGGCAGGGGCACCCCCAACGATGCACCCTTAATACCTCGACAGTGACCCGCGGAAAAAAAGTCCTCCCTCCCACCCCCTCAAACCCCACTCCCATTCTGACCTACGAGTCGCAGGCTGTGGCTCATAGGTCTCTAACTATAGACTATCCCCCCCCCCGCCGTCGACCCCCCCATCTCCCCCTCAATGCGCCACGGGTAGGTTATTTAATGCCCTTAGAGTCCATCCAATCAGCTACTTCACTTGGGTTGGAGAAGAATTGAACGGTTTCTTTATAGATAACCCGTAATTTCGCAGGGTACATCATAGAGTATTTTAGTTGAGCTTGTATCAATCTCTTTTTTACATCCTTATATTCTCTTCTTTTATCTTGCGTAATTTTAGAAAAGTCCGGGTATATCTCTATATTGGCATCGTTGTATTTCACCGTTTGTATCTCTCTTTTTTACCTAAGGATATAGTCCCGATCTCTTGAGGAGGTCATTTTAATTAACAGTGGCCTTGGTGCTGACCCTGGTGGAAGTTTCCTTATTGGAATGCGATGTGCTCTCTCCACTGTGAGTGTTACAGCTGCCTCTGCGGTTGTTACATTATTTGACAGCCATTTTTGAATGAAACCTGTGGGATCGTCTTTTTCTGCTCCTTCCGGAAAACCCACTAATTTAAGATTGTTTCTCCGGGATCTGTCCTCCAGATCCGCCATTTTTTCCTTTAGTGCCTTATTATCACTTTCTACAGTTTCTATCCTTTTTTTAATCTGACAGGATTCTTTTTGCAATTCTGTGGTCAGGATTACGTACTCTTTGACACATTGCCTCATTTTGTTTAGGTCGTCTCGGATTACTGAGATGTCAGTCTGCACTGCTGCCACTGTCGTTGTCAAGGTGATTAATGATTGATTGGTTGTTCTGACTGCCTCCAGTATACCCGCTAATTTGCGATCAATATTGCTCATCTGGTTGTCTGCTTCTGATGCCCTGCTTTCTCCTGCCCTATTTATAGGATTTTCGTTCTCTTCATAATCCTCCATTTGTGGTATTTGTTTCTGATTACTCATTGTCTTAGTTAATGGGGGAGGGGATTTGAGATATTTATCTAATTGTGTCCTTACAGTGCCCCCTTTGGGAGAGGATGTTCCGATAGACTTTCTATTGGGTAGTTTTGGTGCCATTTTTTTTTTTTTTTTTTTTTTTTTTTCCTTTTTCCCCCCTCCTTCCCCTTTAATATTATAAAGATCTCTGTATTTCTAAATAGAATGTCGTAAATGTCCTTTAACACAGAAAAATAATCAGAGAGTCTTACATATCCTTGATCTCCTTGTTTCTTGAGTCCCTGGTTTCCTGGGTGACGGATAACTTCAGAGTGGGGTTCTCCCGATGTCTTTGGCGCAGTCTGCCTACGTTATTCAGCGGTTCTTACTCACGCATACGTTATTCAGCGGCCTTCGCTCACTCACTGGGTGATGGACCCATGCGGCTGCCTGGGGCTCGTAGGTCCGGGGCTCAGAAGAATGACAAAACAGTATTCAATATTCAATATTCAATGTTCAGACAAGACAGTACAACATCCAGCAACAGAACAGAGGCGGCACTGGTATATGCTGGTATAGCTAGTGTAGCACCTAGGGCAAAACCCCGCAGCTGTATATGAGAGCGACTCCACAGATGCATCTGACAGAACCGCTGGCGGGTAAAACGACATAGAGACAGCGGACAGGGAAAAAAAAGGCAACAGTGATAAATGAAGAGGGCGACCTTTCCCAGTCAAACAGCCCCCCCTCCTCTTCAAAACAGCCCAGCAGACAGGGCAGACAGGGCAGACAAAATAGCACACAAACAGCCGCTCCCAGCTTACCGCTCAGGGCGGACGGGGTTCCCAAGAGCGAAGGAGCAGAGATGGCGTCCACTCACAGTGATTCCAGGACTAATATGGGACATGTGGAGCCTCCAGCTTGGAGCAGCCTGGAGCAGGCGCGGACCCCGGACGTCCAACTCAGCGGGCGGACAGAGCAGGCAGACAGAGCACGGCAAGGGGCTAGTCCAACAAACCCAGCAGAAACAGCGGCGGGTGTATCGGCGTCAGCATCTCAGCAGAGGGCTGAGTGGTTCAGCGGCAGCATCGCCCGTGCAGCATCAAGGACCGGAGCCGGAGACGGCATTGGGGGCGGGGCGGACCGTTGCACGCACGTTTGCTTACGTCATGCGGCTGCGTCTACTTCCTCTGAGATATGTTGTACAAGGAAATATTTACTTTAGGCCTTTACTATATCAGGCACTGTGAGATACTTCCTCTACATACAGGGGTTTGATTCGGGGATTCGAAATACAGCCATTTGAAATATAGCCATTTTGTGCAAAAAATATTTACTTCAGGCCTAAACTAGTTCTGGCCCTGTGAGATACACCCTCTACATACAGAGGTTTGATTCAGAGATTTCAAATACAGCCATTTGAAATATAGCCATTTTGTGCAAAGAAATATTTACTTCAGGCCTACACTGGTTCAGGCCCTGTGAGATTCTCCCTCTACATACAGGGGTTTGATTCAGGGATTGGAAATTCAGCCATATTGTGCAAAGAAATATTGACGTTAGGCTTACACTGGTTCAGGCCCTGTGAGATACTCCCTATACATACAGGGGTTTGATTCAGGGATTTAAAATACAGCCATTTGAAAATCAGATATTTTGTGCAAAGAAATATTTACTTCAGGCAAACACTGGTTCAGACCGTGTGAGATACCCCCTCTACATACAGGGGTTTGAATCAGGCATTTGAAATTCAGCCATTTAAAATACAGCCATTTTGGGCAAAGAAATATTTAATTCAGGCCTATACTGGTTTAGGCCCTGTGAGATACACCCTCTACATACAGGAATTTGAAACAGGCATTTGAAATATAGCCATTTGAAATACAGCTATTTTGTGCAAAGAAATATTTACTTCAGGCCTACACTGGTTCAGGCCCTGTGAGATACTCCCTCTACATACAGGGGTTTGATTCAGGGATTTGAAATACAGCCATTTTGTGCAAAGAAATATTTACTTCAGGCCTACACTGGTTCAGGCTCTGTGAGATAATCCCTCTAGATAAAGGGGTTTGATTCAGGGATTTGAAGTACAGCCATTTTGTGCAAAGAAATATTTACTTCAGGCCTACACTGGTTCAGACCGTGTGAGATACCCCCTCTACATACAGAGGCTTGAATCGGGCATTTGAAATACAGCCATTTTGTGCAAAGAAATATTTACTTCAGGCCTAAACTGGTTCTGGCCCTGTGAGATACACCCTCTACATACAGGAGTTTGAATCAGGCATTTGAAATACAGCCATTTGAAATGCAGCCATTTTGAGCAAAGAAATATTTACTTCAGGCCTACACTGGTTCAGGCCCTGTGAGATACTCCCTCTAGATACAGAGGTTTGATTCAGGGATTTGAAATACAGCCATTAGATATACAGCCATTTTGTGCAAAGAAATATTTAATTTAGGCCTACACTGGTTCAGGCCGTGTGAGATACACCATCTACATACAGGGGTTTGATTCAGGAATTTGAAATATAGCCACTTGAAATACAGCCATTTTGTGCAAAGAAATATTTAATTTAGGCCTACACTGCTGCAGGCCGTGTGAGATATACCATCTACATACAGTGGTTTGATTCAGGGATTTAAAATACAGCCATTTTGTGCAAAGAAATATTTAATTTAGGCATACACTGGTTCAGGCCGTGTGAGATACACCATATACATACAGTGGTTTGATTCAGGGATTTGAAATACAGCCATTTTGTGCAAAGAAATATTTACTTCAGGCCTACACTGGTTCAGGCTCTGTGAGATAATCCCTCTAGATAAAGGGGTTTGATTCAGGGATTTGAAGTACAGCCATTTTGTGCAAAGAAATATTTAATTTAGACCTAAACTGGTTCAGGCCGTGTGAGATACACCATCTACATACAGGGGTTTGATTCAGGAATTTGAAATATAGCCACTTGAAATACAGCCATTTTGTGCAAAGAAATATTTAATTTAGGCCTACACTGCTTCAGGCCGTGTGAGATATACCATCTACATACAGTGGTTTGATTCAGGGATTTAAAATACAGCCATTTTGTGCAAAGAAATATTTAATTTAGGCCTACACTGGTTCAGGCCGTGTGAGATACACCATCTACATACAGTGGTTTGATTCAGGGATTTGAAATACAGCTATTTTGTGCAAAGAAATATTTACTTCAGGCCTACACTGGTTCAGGCTCTGTGAGATAATCCCTCTAGATAAAGGGGTTTGATTCAGGGATTTGAAGTACTGCCATTTTGTGCAAAGAAATATTTACTTCAGGCCTACACTGGTTCAGACCGTGTGAGATACCCCCTCTACATACAGGGGCTTGAATAGGGCATTTGAAATACAGCCATTTTGTGCAAAGAAATATTTACTTCAGGCCTACACTGGTTCTGGCCCTGTGAGATACACCCTCTACATACAGGGGTTTGAATCAGGCATTTGAAATACAGCCATTTGAAATGCAGCCATTTTGAGCAAAGAAATATTTACTTCAGGCCTACACTGGTTTAGGCTCTGTGAGATACTCCCTCTAGACACAGAGGTTTGATTCAGGGATTTGAAATTCAGCCATTTTGTGCAAAGAAATATTTACTTCAGGCCTACACTGGTTCAGACCGTGTGAGATACCCCCTCTACATACAGGGGTTTGAATCAGGCATTTGAAATACAGCCATTGAAATACAGCCATTTTGGGCAAATAAATATTTAATTTAGGCCTACACTGGTTCAGGCCAGG
This sequence comes from Bufo bufo, assembly GCF_905171765.1. Taxonomy (NCBI): domain Eukaryota; kingdom Metazoa; phylum Chordata; class Amphibia; order Anura; family Bufonidae; genus Bufo; species Bufo bufo. The sequence continues at coordinate 73,401,419 of NC_053396.1, forward strand.
TGAGATACACCCTCTACATACAGGGGTTTGAATCAGGCATTCGAAATACAGCCATTTTGGGCAAATAAATATTTACTTAAGGCCTACACTTGTTCAGACCGTGTGAGATACCCCCTCTACATACAGGGGTTTGAATCAGGCATTTGAATTATAGCCATTTGAAATACAGCCATTTTGTGCAAAGAAATATTTACTTCAGGCCTACACTGGTTCAGACCGTGTGAGACACTCCCTCTACTTACAGGGGTTTGATTCAGGGATTTGAAATACAGCCATTTGAAATACAGCCATTTTGGGCAAAGAAATATTTAATTCAGGCCTCTACTGGTTCAGGCCCTGTTAGATACACCGTCTATATACAGGGCTTTGAATCAGGCATTTAAAATACAGCTATTTGAAATACAGCCATTTTGGGCAAAGAAATATTTACTTTAGGCCTACACTGGTTCTGGCCCTGTGAGATACACCCTCTACATACAGGGGTTTGAATCAGGCATTTGAAATATAGCCATTTGAAATACAGCCATTTTGGGCAAAGAAATATTTAATGTAGGCCTACACTGGTTCAGGCCCTGTGAGATTCAACCTCTTCATACATGGGTTTGTTTCAGGGATTTCAAATACAGCCTTTTGAAATACAGCCATTTTGTGCAAATAAATATTTACTTTAGGCCTACACTAATTCAGGCCCTGTGAGATACTCCCTCTACATACAGGGGTTTGATTCAGGGATTGGAAATACAGCCATTTTGTGTAAAGAAATATTTACTTCAGGCTTACACTGGTTCAGGCCCTGTGAGATACTCCCTTTACATACAGGGGTTTGATTCAGGGATTTGAAATACAGCCATTTGAAATATAGCCATTTTGTGCAAGGAAATATTTACTTCAGGCATACACTGGTTCTGGCCCTTTGAGATACACCCTCTACATACAGGGGTTTGAATCAGTCATTTGAAATACAGACATTTTGGTCAAAGAAATATTTAATTTAGGCCTACACTGGATCAGCCCCGTGAGATACAACCTCTACATAGAGGGGTTTGATTCAGGGATTTCAAATACAGCCATTTGAAATACAGACATTTTGTTCAAGGAAATATTTACTTTAGGCCTTTACTAATTCAGGCCATGTGAGATACTCCCTCTACATACAGGGGTTTGATTCAGGGATTTGAAATACAGCCATTTGAAATATAGCCATTTTGTGCAAAGAAATATTTACTTCAGGCCTAAACTGGTTCTGGCCCTGTGAGATACACCCTCTACATACAGAGGTTTGATTCAGAGATTTCAAATACAGCCATTTGATATACAGCCATTTTGTGCAAAGAAATACTTACTTCAGGCCTACACTGGTTCAGACCGTGTGAGATACCCCCTCTACATACAGGGGCTTGAATCAGGCATTTAAAATACAGCCATTTGAAATACAGCCATTTTGTGCAAAGAAATATTTACTTCAGGCCTACACTGGTTGAGACCATGTGAGATACCTCCTCTACGTACAGAGGTTTGAATGAGGCATTTGCAATTCAGCCATTTGAAATACAGCCATTTTGGGCAAATAAATATATACTTCAGGCCTATCCTGGTTTAGGCCCTGTGAGATACACCATCTATATACAGAGGTTTGAATCAGGCATTTGAAATACAGCCATTTGAAATAAAGCCATTTTGTGCAAAGAAATATTTACTTCAGGCCTACACTGGTTCAGACCGTGTGAGATACTCCCTCTACATATAGGGATTTGATTAATGAATTTAAAATAAATCCATTTGAAAGTCATTTTGAGCAAAGAAATATTTATTTCAGGACTGCATTGGTTCTGGACCTATGAGATACACCCTCTAAATACAGGGGTTTGATTCAGGGATTTAAAATACAGCCATTTGAAATACAGCCATTTTGTGCAAAGAAATATTTACTTCAGGCCTACACTGGTTCAGGCCCTGTGAGATACTCCCTCTACATACAGGGGTTTGATTCAGGGATTTGAAATACAGCCATTTTGTGCAAAGAAATATTTACTTCAGGCCTACACTGGTTCAGGCACTGTGAGATACTCCCTCTACATACAGGGGTTTGATTCAGGGATTTGAAATACAGCCATTAGAAATACAGTAATTTTGTATAAAGAAATATTTACTTCAGGCCTACATTGGTTCAGGCCATGTTAGATACTCCCTCTACATACTTGGGTTTGATTTAGGGATTTGAAATACAGCCATTTTGTGCAAAGAAATATTTACTTCAGGCCTACACTGGTTCAGACCGTGTGATATACCCCCTCTACATACAGGGGTTTAAATCAGGCATTTGAAATACAGTTATTTGAAATATAGCCATTTTGGGCAAATAAATATTTAATTTAGGCCTACACTTGTTCAGGCCATGTGAGATACACCCTCTACATACAGGGGTTTGATTCAGGAATTTGAAATACAGCCATTTGAAATGCAGCCATTTTGTGCAAAGAAATATTTACTTCAGGCCTACACTGGTTCTGGCCCTGTGAGATAGACCCTCTACATGCAGGGGTTTAAATCAGGCATTTGAAATACAGTTATTTGAAATATAGCCATTTTGTGCAAAGAAATATTTACTACAGGCCTACACTGGTTCAGACCGTGTGAGACACTCCCTCTACATACAGGGGTTTGATTCAGGGATTTGAAATACAGCCATTTGAAATACAGCCATTTTGGGCAAAGAAATATTTAATTTAGGCCTACACTGGTTCAGGCCCTGTGAGATACCCCCTCTACATACAGGGATTTGATTCATGGATTTGAAAAAAAGACATTTGAAATACAGCCATTTTGGGCAAATAAATATTTACTTCAGGCCTACACTGGTTCTGGCCCTGTGAGATACACCCTCTACATACAGGGGTTTAAATCAGGCATTTGAAATACAGCCATTTGAAATACAGCCATTTTGGGCAAAGAAATATTTAATGTAGGCCTACACTTGTTCAGGCCCTGTGAGATACAACCTCTACATACAGGGGTTTGATTAATGGATTTGAAATACAGCCATATTGTGCAAAGAAATATTTACTTCAGTGCTAAACTGGTTCTGGCCCTGTGAGATACACCCTCTACATACAAGGGTTTGATTCAGGGATTGGAAATTCAGCCATATTGTGCAAAGAAATATTAACTTTAGGCTTACACTGGTTCAGGCCCTGTGAGATACTCCCTATACATACAGGGGTTTGATTCAGGGATTTAAAATACAGCCATATGAAAATCAGATATTTTGTGCAAAGAAATATTTACTTCAGGCAAACACTGGTTCAAACCGTGTGAGATACCCCCTCTACATACAGGGGTTTGAATCAGGCATTTGATATTCAGCCATTTAAAATACAGCCATTTTGGGCAAAGAAATATTTACTTCAGGCATACACTGGTTCTGGCCCTTTGAGATACACCCTCTACATACAGGGGTTTGAATCAGTCATTTGAAATACAGACATTTTGGTCAAAGTAATATTTAATTTAGGCCTACACTGGTTCAGCCCCGTGAGATACAACCTTTACATAGAGGGGTTTGATTCAGGGATTTCAAATACAGACATTTGAAATACAGACATTTTGTTCAAGGAAATATTTACTTTAGGCCTTTACTAATTCAGGCCATGTGAGATACTCCCTCTACATACAGGGGTTTGATTCAGGGATTTGAAATACAGCCATTTGAAATATAGCCATTTTGTGCAAAGAAATATTTACTTCAGGCCTAAACTGGTTCTGGCCCTGTGAGATACACCCTCTACATACAGAGGTTTGATTCAGAGATTTCAAATACAGCCATTTGATATACAGCCATTTTGTGCAAAGAAATATTTACTTCAGGCCTACACTGGTTCAGACCGTGTGAGATACCCCCTCTACATACAGGGGCTTGAATCAGGCGTTTAAAATACAGCCATTTGAAATACAGCCATTTTGTGCAAAGAAATATTTACTTCAGGCCTACACTGGTTGAGACCATGTGAGATACCTCCTCTACGTACAGAGGTTTGAATGAGGCATTTGCAATTCAGCCATTTGAAATAAAGCCATTTTGGGCAAATAAATATATACTTCAGGCCTATCCTGGTTCAGGCCCTGTGAGATACACCATCTATATACAGAGGTTTGAATCAGGCATTTGAAATACAGCCATTTGAAATAAAGCCATTTTGTGCAAAGAAATATTTACTTCAGGCCTACACTGGTTCAGACCGTGTGAGATACTCCCTCTACATATAGGGATTTGATTAATGGAATTAAAATAAATCCATTTGAAATTTTGAGCAAAGAAATATTTACTTCAGGACTGCATTGGTTCTGGACCTATGAGATACACCCTCTAAATACAGGGGTTTGATTCAGGAATTTAAAATACAGCCATTTGAAATACAGCCATTTTGTGCAAAGAAATATTTACTTCAGGCCTACACTGGTTCAGGCCCTGTGAGATACTCCCTCTACATACAGGGGTTTGATTCAGGGATTTGAAATACAGCCATTTTGTGCAAAGAAATATTTACTTCAGGCCTACACTGGTTCAGGCCCTGTGAGATACTCCCTCTACATACAGGGGTTTGATTCAGGGATTTAAAATACAGCCATTAGAAATACAGTAATTTTGTATAAAGAAATATTTACTTCAGGCCTACATTGGTTCAGGCCATGTTAGATACTCCCTCTACATACTTGGGTTTGATTTAGGGATTTAAATTACAGCTATTTTGTGCAAAGAAATATTTACTTCAGGCCTACACTGGTTCAGAACGTGTGATATACCCCCTCTACATACAGGGGTTTAAATCAGGCATTTGAAATACAGTTATTTGAAATATAGCCATTTTGGGCAAATAAATATTTAATTTAGGCCTACACTTGTTCAGGCCATGTGAGATACACCCTCTACATACAGGGGTTTGATTCAGGAATTTGAAATACAGCCATTTGAAATGCAGCCATTTTGTGCAAAGAAATATTTACTTCAGGCCTACACTGGTTCTGGCCCTGTGAGATAGACCCTCTACATGCAGGGGTTTGAATCAGGCATTTGAAATACAGTTATTTGAAATATAGCCATTTTGTGCAAAGAAATATTTACTACAGGCCTACACTGGTTCAGACCGTGTGAGACACTCCCTCTACATACAGGGGTTTGATTCAGGGATTTGAAATACAGCCATTTGAAATACAGCCATTTTGGGCAAAGAAATATTTAATTTAGGCCTACACTGGTTCAGGCCCTGTGAGATACCCCCTCTACATACAGGGGATTGATTCATGGATTTGAAAAAAAGACATTTGAAATACAGCCATTTTGGGCAAAGAAATATTTACTTCAGGCCTACACTGGTTCTGGCCCTGTGAGATACACTCTCTACATACATGGGTTTAAATCAGGCATTTGAAATACAGCCATTTGAAATACAGCCATTTTAAGCAAAGAAATATTTAATGTAGGCCTACACTTGTTCAGGCCCTGTGAGATACAACCTCTACATACAGGGGTTTGATTCATGGATTTGAAATACAGCCATATTGTGCAAAGAAATATTTACTTCAGGCCTAAACTGGTTCTGGCCCTGTGAGATACACCCTCTACATACAAAGGGTTTGAATCAGGGATTGGAAATTCAGCCATATTGTGCAAAGAAATATTAACTTTAGGCTTACACTGGTTCAGGCCCTGTGAGATGCTCGCTATACATACAGGGGTTTGATTCAGGGATTTAAAATACAGCCATATGAAAATCAGATATTTTGTGCAAAGAAATATTTACTTCAGGCAAACACTGGTTCAAAACGTGTGAGATACCCCCTCTACATACAGGGGTTTGAATCAGGCATTTGAAATTCAGCCATTTAAAATACAGCCATTTTGGGCAAAGAAATATTTACTTCAGGCCTACACTGGTTCAGGCCCTGTGAGATACTCCCTCTACATACAGGGGTTTGATTCAGGGATTTGAAATACAGCCATTTGAAATACAGCCATTTTGTGCAAAGGAATATTTAATTTAGGCCTACACTGGTTCAGGCCATGTCAGATACACCATCTACATAGAGGGGTTTGATTCAGGAATTTGAAATATAGCCACCTGAAATACAGCCATTTTGTGCAAAGAAATATTTAATTTAGGCCTACACTGCTTCAGGCCGTGTGAGATACACCATCTACATACAGTGGTTTGATTCAAGGATTTGAAATACAGCCATTTTGTGCAAAGAAATATTTACTTCAGGTCTACACTGGTTCAGGCTCTGTTTGATAATCCCTCTAGATAAAGGGGTTTTATTCAGGGATTTGAAGTTCAGCCATTTTGTGCAAAGAAATATTTACTTCAGGCCTACACTGGTTCAGAACGTGTGAGATACCCCCTCTACATACAGGGGCTTGAATCGGGCATTTGAAATACAGCCATTTTGTGCAAAGAAATATTTACTTCAGGCCTACACTGGTTCTGGCCCTGTGAGATACACCCTCTACATACAGGGGTTTGTATCAGGCATTTGAAATACAGCGATTAGAAATACAGCTATTTTGTGCAAATAAATATTTAATTTAGGCCTACACTGGTTCAGGCCGTGTGATATACACCATCTACATACAGGGGTTTGATTCAGGAATTTGAAATATAGCCACTTGAAATACAGCCATTTTGTGCAAATAAATATTTAATTTAGGCCTACACTGCTTCAGGCCGTGTGAGATACACCATCTACATACAGTGGTTTGATTCAGGGATTTAAAATACAGCCATTTTGTGCAAAGAAATATTTAACCACTTCCCATCTGGGCCCTTTGCCCCCTTCCTGACCAGGCCAAATTTTGCAAAACTGACATATCTCACTTTATGTGGTAATAACTTTGGAACGCCTTTATTTATCCAAGTCATTCAGAGATTGTTTTCTCGTGACACATTGTACTTCATGATAGTCATAAATTTGAGTCAAAATATTTCACCTTTATTTATGAAAAAATCCCAAATTTACCCAAAAATTTGAAAAATTCGCAATTTTCTAAATTTCAATTTCTCTGCTTTTAAAACAGAAAGTGATACCTCATAAAATATTTATTATTTAACATTCCCCATATGTCTACTTTATGTTGGCATCATTTTGGAAATGTCATTTTATTTTTTTAGGACGTTAGAAGGCTTAGAAGTTTAGAAGGAATTCTTCAAATTTTTAAGAAAATTGCCAAAATCCACTTTATAAGGACCAGTTCAGGTCTGAAGTCACTTTGTGGGGCCTACATAGTGGATACCCCCATAAATGACCCCATTGTAGAAACTACACCCCTCAAGGTATTCAAAACTGATTTTACAAACTTTGTTAACCCTTTAGGCGTTCCACAAGAATTAAAGGAAAATGGAGATCAAATTTTAAAATTTCACTTTTTTGGCAGATTTTCCATTTTAATCAATTTTTTTCTTTAACACATCGATGGTTAACAGCCAAACAAAACTCAATATTTATTACCCAGATTCTGCGGTTTACAGAAACACCCCACATGTGGTCGTAAACTGCTGTATGGGCACACGGCAGGGCGCAGAAGAAAAGGAACTCCACATGGTTTTTAGATGCCATGTTCCATTTGAAGCCCCCTGATGCACCCTTACAGTAGAAACTCCCAAGAAGTGACCCCATTTTGGAAACTAGGGGATAAGGTGCCAGTTTTATTAGTACTATTTTTGGGTACATATGATTTTTTGATCATTCATTATAACACTTTATGGGGCAAGGTGACCAAAAAATTGGTTGTTTTAGCACAGTTTCTATTTATTTATTTTTACAGCGTTCACCTGAGGGGTTCAGTCAAGTGACATTTTTATAGAGCAGATTGTTACGGACGTGGCGATACCTAATATGTATACTTTTTCTCATTTATTAAAGTTTTACACAATAATAGCATTTTTGAAACCAAAAAATTATGTTTTAATGTGTCCATGTTCTGAGAGCTATAGTTTTTTTATTTTTTGAGAGATTTTCTTATGTAGGGGCTCATTTTTTGCGGGATGAGGTGACGGTTTTATTGGTACTATTTTGTGGGACATACGCATTTTTGATCACTTGGTGTTGCACCTTTTGTGATGCAAGGTGACAAAAATTGCTTGTTTTGACACAGTTTTTATTTTTTTATTTTTACGGTGTTCACCCGAGGGGTTAGGTCATCTGATATTTTTATAGAGCTGGTTTTTACGGACGCGGCAATACCTAATATGTATACTTTTTTTTATTTGTTTCACTTTAACACAATAATAGCATTTTTGAAACCAAAAAAATGATGTTTTAGTGTCTCCATGTTCTAAGAGCTATAGTTTTTTTATTTTTTAAGAGATTTTCTTATGTAGGGGCTCATTTTTGGCGGGATGAGGTGACGGTTTTATTGGTACTATTTTGTGGGACATACGCGTTTTTGATCACTTGGTGTTGCACCTTTTGTGATGCAAGGTGACAAAAATTGCTTGTTTTGACACAGTTTTTATTTATTTTTTTTACGGTGTTCACCCGAGGGGTTAGGTCATGTGATACTTTTATAGAGCTGGTTTTTACGGACGCGGCGATACCTAATATGTCTATTTTATTTTAATTTTTCTATTTTTAATTTTTTTTTTTTATTCCTTACTTGGGAACTTTTTTTTTTTACATGTGAAACTCTATTTTATTTTATTTTTTCAACCCTTTATTTTTTTTATTTTTTTTTTACACTTTTCGTCCCCCATAAGGTCATACAAGACCTCTGGGGGACATTTACTTCACTTTTTCTTTTTTTTTTCACAGTTGATTTCTCCTGTAACTGGGGCTGACATAGTAGCCCCAGTTACAGAACAAATGCACCCCTATAGAGGCTGTACAGCAGCAATCCTGCGCTGTACAGCCTCACAGCAGGGCTGATCGAGGTCTGTGAGAGACCTCACACAGCTCCTGCACACTCCGGTCACGGCGGTCACATGACCGCCGGGCCGGAACAGGAAGCGCTGTGCGCTTCCTTCTCTGCAGACACAGCTCTCGGTGAGCGCTGTGTCTGCAGCGATCGTGAAGGAAGGGACACCTGGGCACTGTCCCTGCCTCCTCTCTGGGTTGCCCTGCTGTCACTGACAGCGGGCAACCCGATCAGCAGCTGCACGATTAGCGTGCAGCTGCTATTTCTGACAGGACGTTTTAAAACGTGCTGTCAGAAATAGACGTCCACCCATAGGACGTTTATATCCTATGGGCGGACGTGAGGCGGTTAATTTAGGCCTACACTGGTTCAGGCCGTGTGAGATACACCATCTACATACAGTGGTTTGATTCAGGGATTTGAAATACAGCCATTTTGTGCAAAGAAATATTTACTTCAGGCCTACACTGGTTCAGGCTCTGTGAGATAATCCCTCTAGATAAAGGGGTTTGATTCAGGGATTTGAAGTACAGCCATTTTGTGCAAAGAAATATTTACTTCAGGCCTACACTGGTTCAGACCAAGTGAGATACCCCCTCTACATACAGGGGCTTGAATCGGGCATTTGAAATACAGCCATTTTGTGCAAATAAATATTTACTTCAGGCCTACACTGGTTCTGGCCCTGTGAGATGCACCCTCTACATACCGGGGTTTGAATCAGGCATTTGAAATACAGCCATTTGAAATACAGCCATTTTGGGCAAAGAAATATTTAATGTAGGCCTACACTGGTTCAGGCCCTGTGAGATTCAGCCTCTTCATACAGGGGTTTGTTTCAGGGATTTCAAATACAGCCTTTTGAAATACAGCCATTTTGTGCAAATAAATATTTACTTTAGGCCTACACTAATTCAGGCCCTGTGAGATACTCCCTCTACATACAGTGATTTGATTAAGGGATTGGAAATACAGCCATTTTGTGTAAAAAAATATTTACTTCAGGCTTACACTGGTTCAGGCCCTGTGAGATACTCCCTTTACATACAGGGGTTTGATTCAGGTATTTGAAATACAGCCATTTGAAATATAGCCATTTTGTGCAAGGAAATATTTACTTCAGGCATACAGTGGTTCTGGTCCTTTGAGATACACCCTCTACATACAGGGGTTTGAATCAGTCATTTGAAATACAGACATTTTGGTCAAAGAAATATTTTTTTTAGGCCTACACTGGTTCAGCCCCGTGAGATACAACCTCTACATATAGGGGTTTGATTCAGGGATTTCAAATACAGCCATTTGAAATATAGCCATTTTGTGCAAAGAAATATTTACTTCAGGCCTAAACTGGTTCTGGCCCTGTGAGATACACCCTCTACATACAGAGGTTTGATTCAGAGATTTCAAATACAGCCATTTAAAATACAGCCATTTTGTGCAAAGAAATATTTACTTCAGGCTACACTGGTTGAGACCATGTGAGATACCCCTTCTACATACAGAGGTTTGAATGAGGCATTTGCAATTCAGCCATTTGAAATACAGCCATTTTGGGCAAATAAATATATACTTCAGGCCTATCCTGGTTCAGGCCCTGTGAGATACACCATCTATATACAGAGGTTTAAATCAGGCATTTGAAATACAGCCATTTGAAATAAAGCCATTTTGTGCAAAGAAATATTTACTTCAGGCCTACTCTGGTTCAGACCGTGTGAGATACTCCCTCTACATATAGGGATTTGATTCATGGATTTGAAATAAATCCATTTGAAAGTCATTTTGGGCAAAGAAATATTTACTTCAGGACTACATTGGTTCTGGACCTATGAGATACACCCTCTAAATACAGGTGTTTGATTCAGGGATTTGAAATACAGCCATTTGAAATACAGCCAATTTGTGCAAAGAAATATTTACTTCAGGCCTACACTGGTTCAGGCCCTGTGAGATACTCCCTTTACATACAGGGGTTTGATTCAGGGATTTGAAAAACAGCCATTTGAAATATAGCCATTTTGTGCAAGGAAATATTTACTTCAGGCATACACTGGTTCTGGCCCTTTGAGATACACCCTCTACATACAGGGGTTTGAATCAGTCATTTGAAATACAGACATTTTGGTCAAAGAAATATTTAATTTAGGCCTACAATGGTTCATCCCTGTGAGATACAACCTTTACATATAGGGGTTTGATTCAGGGATTTCAAATATAGCCATTTGAAATACAGACATTTTGTTCAAGGAAATATTTACTTTAGGCCTTTACTAATTCAGGCTATGTGAGATACTCCCTCTACATACAGGGGTTTGATTCAGGGATTTGAAATACAGCCATTTGAAATATAGCCATTTTGTGCAAAGAAATATTTACTTCAGGCCTAAACTGGTTCTGGCCCTGTGAGATACACCCTCTACATACAGAGGTTTGATTCAGAGATTTCAAATACAGCCATTTGATATACAGCCATTTTGTGCAAAGAAATATTTACTTCAGGCCTACATGGTTCAGACCGTGTGAGATACCCCCTCTACATACAGGGGCTTGAATCAGGCATTTGAAATACAGCCATTTGAAATACAGCCATTTTGTGCAAAGAAATATTTACTTCAGGCCTACACTGGTTCAGGCCCTGTGAGATACTCCCTCTACATACAGGGGTTTTATTTAGGGATTTGAAATACAGCCATTTTGTGCAAAGAAATATTTACTTCAGGCCTACACTGGTTCGGACCGTGTGATATACCCCCTCTACATACAGGGGTTTAAATCAGGCATTTGAAATACAGCCATTTGAAATATAGCCATTTTGGGCAAATAAATATTTAATTTAGGCCTACACTTGTTCAGGCCGTGTGAGATACACCCTCTACATACAGGGGTTTGATTCAGGGATTTGAAATACAGCCATTTGAAATACAGCCATTTTGTGCAAAGAAATATTTACTTCAGGCCTACACTGGTTCAGGCCCTGTGAGATACTCCCTCTACATACAGGGGTTTGATTCAGGGATTTGAAATACAGCCATTGGAAATACAGCCATTTTGGGCAAATAAATATTTAAATTAGGGCTACACTGGTTCTGGCCCTATGAGATACACCCTCTACATACAGGGGTTTGAATCAGGCATTTGAAATACAGCCATTTGCAGACATCCCAACCTGCAAAAACTCATTTCAGGGAGGTTTTCTTTTTTTTTTCTTTCACAAACTTTTTATTACATTTTCCAAACATATGCAGTATCTGCACACTTTGCTCTATGGTGTGGAGGGCTGGGCTCATTACCCTGCCCCAAATTATCATATTTATGTATATGATTAAAGGGATTCTGTCACCACCTATAAGCCCTGTGAGCTAAACATCTGCTCATGTCCAGGGTAGCATTCTGCTTTCTAAGGTGGCCTTATAAAAGCTATTTGTGGCTTTATTCTGCGGAAAAACAGGTTTTACTAACATGTCAATCATTGAATTAAGGTGCCCAAGCAGGGGGGGTCTGTGGATGCAGGGTGCCCGGCCGCACGCATCGTCGTTCGTGCCCAGCGCCGGCTTCTACTCCTCAGTGCCGCCTCTCCCTCCCCCTCCTCCCACTTTGAGATCCCGCGCGTGCGCACAGGCTCAGCCTGATGCGCCGTTGTGGACTGCTGGCATCGGCTTCTTCTTGCACTGTGCGCACGCGCCGAGAAGGGGACACTGCTACAGGTTGCCGGAAAGGTTTACTGCGAGTAAACTAGAGATGGGAAGTTCGGATCTTTCACATGAATCGGTTCATTTGAATCAGTTCATTCAAATGAACTGAATCATGAATCAAATCTTCGGTTCATTCGCTGAGCTGACAAGAAGCAAGTGAACCGAAGCTTAGGTTGCGCAATGCGCATGCACGGATGCTTCCATTCACTTGCTGACTCGCTGAGTCGGCTCTTGGTCTGAGTCAGGAAGTTTATTCTTTAAAACCCTGTGTGTAATTATCTAGCCCACTGTAGGAAAAAAACAAGCATCCGGGGGGGGGGGGGGGGGTGTGAATTTAACACTGGGGTAAATAATAGAATTAAAATGGAGGGTTAAATGTGTAGATGTATTAAAAAAAATACATCTCTCAAAAGTTATATAGCTACTGAATGAGACAGAAGAAGGGATGCCTTTAACATATATATCTCATTGAGAAGCCAATTTGACCCTAAAGGGTTAATTCAACCTGTAATCTAAACTCTGTGTCCTGTCACTTCTCTTATCTCTCTGCTCTGCTATCAGTAAACCTTTCCGGGATATATTGTTTCACATGCGGGTGTCAGGGAGCCGCTATCTAATTGCGGGAGACTCCCTGAACCTCCGGGAGACTTGAGATCCCTGCATTTGAAATGCAGCCATTTTGTGCAAAGAAATATTTACTTCAGGCCTACACTGGTTCTGGCCCTGTGAGATACACACTCTACATACAGGGGTTTAAATCAGGCATTTGAAAAACAGCCATTTGAAATACGGCCATCTTTTGCAAAGAAATACTACACTGGACAATGAGGGGCACACCTAGCAATACAAAACGGAGTGCAGGCCTGGTATCAAAACAAGCAAACATTAACAACACTATAGAAAGAAATACCAAAACTCAGCCGCACCTCCAAGAATAAAGACATGATTTTATTGAGACAAATAGATTAAAAACATAAATGAACAAAAGCACTCCCCACAGATGAGGAAATAAAGTGCTACAGTGCATGTATGGAACCACCAAGCAGTAATAATACCACGGCAGGACAACAATGAAGTATCTATGAAGCCTGCACAATAATACTTATCGTGGAACACAGTGGTAGCACATAGGATAATCAAAATCCATCCGTGAAGAGAGCCAAAAGAACCTGACGGGTATCGCTAGTGCAAATGCTAGCTTCCTCAGAGGTCAATGAATGTTCACATAGTTGTATCAACATTTATAATCGACATGATTAAAACATAATTAACTAAACCTGTGATATGGCCAATCAGGGGGACGGGAGACAGAGAGCGGGTAACAGAGTGTAAGTTACCTGGATCCTCCCCGGTGCATAGTCACACGCAGATGCGTATGCTGGAACAAGCCGGCATGCGCAAGATGGCGCCCAGTCCGGAAGTTGGCGCTGCGATGCGTTCCAAGTACCGGATGCGCACCCCAGCGTCGATGCCACAACCGGCCGCCAGCTTGCGTCAGGGCACCCAGTGGAACGCAAACAGACCAGCATGGAGCACGAGCAGGCACAGTGGAATACAGTAAATAGAAATTAAATAAACAAATCCATTGCGGTACAGAGACGCTATACGGTCGGGTGCTGATCCATTTAGCCCATTTTCGGACAGATATTTATATCAGTATCAAGCTGCCATAGTAGGCTATTCTGGATCAATAACACAATTTGTACATATATTATACTTTATATATTATAGTTATGGTGAATACCAATAGCCATGCAGTATAGTAGTGATGAAGACCAAAAAACTTTTCTGGACAATATTAAGGCCACAATTCCGTACATATAGCAAAAAATCATCAATACAGTTTATAAAATAACCACATAATTAATTTAGTACACTACACAAGTGGATGAAACCATGATAGACCCAAAGAATATAATAATTATTAGTGGGGGGAAAAAAAAAAAAAAAAGGGGACTTCTAATAGCATAATGCTTATAAAATCACCACATGATTATTTGAATACATTGCACAGAAAGAACCATGATGAATCCAAAGGATACAATAATTAATGTAAACACACAGATATCGTATATCGTGATGCACTACCTTAAAATAAAAGAATATACAATATATGTGTGTAACAAATTCATAGACATATAAATATCCTACAAAACAGTGTTCATGATATGATCCCCAAGCAAAAATATTCAACCACATTTTATTTGTTCCCAAGATTAAATCACGGGATAACAAGGTACGCGTAATCTTTAGGTACAACAACCAGTGGTCCGATCTATATAAAATCCTAAATACGCATTGGTTCTTACTCCAAGCAGATGGTAAATTAGCGTCAAATGTTGACGAGAAACCAAGGATCATAGCAAGGAGGGCCCCTAACCTTAACCCCTTCAGGACCGGGCTCATTTTCACCTTAAGGACCAGGCCATTTTTTGGAAATCTGACCAGTGTCACTTTAAGTGCTAATAACTTTAAAACGCTTTGACTTATCCAGGCCATTCTGAGATAGTTTTTTCGTCACATATTGTACTTCATGACACTGGTAAAATGAAGTCAAAAAAATAATTTTTTTTGCACAAAAAAATACCTAATTTACCAAAAATTTGGAAAAATTTGCAAATTTCAAAGTTTCAGTTTCTCTACTTCTGTAATACATAGTAATACCCCCAAAAATTGTGATGACTTTACATTCCCCATATGTCTACTTCATGCTTGAATTATTTTGGGAATTATATTTTATTTTTTGGGGATGTTATAAGGCTTAGAAGTTTAGAAGCAAATCTTGAAATATTTCCGAAATTTACAAAAACTCAATTTTTAGGGACCAGTTCAGGTCTGAAGTCACTTTGCGAGGCTTACATAATAGAAACCACCCAAAAATGACCCCATCTAAGAAACTACACCCCTCAAGGTTTTCAAAACTGATTTTGCATACATTGTTAACCCTTTAGGTGTTGCACAAGAGTTATTGGCAAATGGGGAGGAAATTTGAGAATTTCAGTTTTTGGCTAATTTTTCATTTTAACCCATTTTTTTCACTAACAAAGCAAGGGTTAACAGCCAAACAAGACTGTATCTTTATTGCTCTGACTCTGCCGTTTACAGAAACACCCAATATGTGGCCGTAAACTACTGTATGGCCACACAGCGGGGCGTAGAGTGAAAGGTGCGCCGTTTGGTTTTTGGAAGGCTGATTTTTATGGACTGGTTTATTTACACCATGTCCCATTTGAAGCCCCCTGATGCACCCCTAGAGTAGAAACTCCCTAAAAGTGACCCCATCTAAGAAACTACACCCCTCAAGGTATTCAAAACTGATTTTACATACGTCATTAACCCTTTAGGTGTTGCACAAGAGTTATTGGCAAATGGAGATGAAATTTGAGAATTTCATTTTTTTGCCTAATTTTCAATTTTAACCCATTTTTTCCACTAACAAAGCAAGGGTTAACAGCCAAACAAGACTGTATCTTTATTGCCCTGACTCTGCCGTTTACAGAAACACCCCATATGTGGCCGTAAACTACTGTATGGCCACACAGCGGGGCGTAGAGTGAAAGGTGCGCCGTTTGGTTTCTGGAGGGCTAACTTTGCTGGACTGTTTTTTTTACACCATGTCCCATTTGAAGCCCCCCTGATGCACCCCTAGAGTAGAAACTCCATAAAAGTGACCCCATCTAAGAAACTACACCCCTCAAGGTATTCAAAACTGATTTTACAAACTTTGTTAACCCTTTAGGTGTTGCACAAGATTTAATGGAAAATAGAGACACAATTTCAAAATTTCACATTTTTGGCAGATTTTCCATTTTAATATTTTTTTCCAGTTACAAAGCAAGTTTTAACAGCCAAACATAACTCATTATTTATGGCCCTGATTCTGTAGTTTACAGAAACACCCCATATGTGGTCGTAAACCGCTGTACGGGCACACGGCAGGGCGCAGAAGGAAAGGAATGCCATACGGTTTTTGGAAGGCAGGTTTTGCTGGACTGTTTTTTTTGACACCATGTCCCATTTGAAGCCCCCCTGATGCACCCCTAGAGTAGAAACTCCATAAAAGTGACACCATCTAAGAAACTACACCCCTCAAGGTATTCAAAACTGATTTTACAAACGTTGTTAACCCTTTAGGTGTTCCACAAGAATAAATGGAAAATAGAGATAAAATTTCAAAATTTCACTTTTTCGGCAGATTTTCCATTTTAATATTTTTTTTCCAGTAACAAAGCAAGGGTTAACAGCCAAACAAAACTCTTTATTTATGGCCCTGATTCTGTAGTTTACAGAAACACCCCATATGTGGTCGTAAACTGCTGTACGGGCACACGGAAGGGCGCAGAAGGAAAGGAACACCATATAGTTTCTGGAAGGCAGATTTTGCTGGATTGTTTTTAGACACCATGTCCCATTTAAAGCCCCCTGATGCACCCCTAGAGTAGAAACTCCAAAAAAGTGGCCCCATTTTGGAAACTACGGGATAAGGTGGCAGTTTTGTTGGTACTATTTTAGGGTACATATAATTTTTGGTTGCTCTATATTACACTTTTTTGTGAGGCAAAGTAACAAAAAATAGAAATTCAGAAATATTATCTCCATTTGCCATTAACTCTTGTGGAACACTTAAAGGGTTAACAAAGTTTGTAAAATCAGTTTTGAATACCTTGAGGGGTGTAGTTTCCAAAATGGGGTCATTTTTTGGAGTTTATACTCTAGGGGTGCATCGGGGGGGCTTCAAATGGGACATGGTGTCAAAAAACCAGTCCAGCAAAAACTGCCTTCCAAAAACCATATGGCGCTACTTTCCTTCTGCGCCCTGCCGTGTGGCCATACAGCAGTTTACGACCACATATGGGGCATTTCTATAAACTAAAGAATCAGGGCAATAAATATTGAGTTTTGTTTGGCTGTTAACCCTTGCTTTGTTATGGGAAAAAATGAATTAAAATGGAAAATTTGCCAAAAAATAGCTGTTTTGGCACTGTTTTTATTTTTTATTATTTACAACGTTCATCTGACAGGTTAGATCATGTGCTATTTTTATAGAGCAGGTTCTTACGGACGTGACGATACCTAATATGTATACTTTTTTATTTATTTAGGTTTTACACAATAATATCATTTTTGCCACAAAAAAAAAACATGTTTTAGTGTCTCCATAGTATGAGAGCCATAGTTTTTTCAGTTTTTTGGCGATTGTCTCAGGTTGGGTATCATTTTTGCCGGGATGAGATGACGGTTAGATTGGTACTATTTTGGGGTGCACATGACTTTTTGATCGCTTGCTATTACACTTTTTGTGATGTAAGGTAACAAAAAAATAGCTTTTTTGACACCGTTTTTTTTTTTTTTTTTTTTACAGTGTTCACCTGAGGGGTTAGGTCATGTGGTATTTTTATAGATCAGGTTCTTACGGACATGGCAATACCTAATATGTCTACCTTTTTATAATTTATCAGGGTTTTACACAATAATATTTTTGAAACAAAAAAAAAATCATGTTTTAGTATCTCCATAGTCTGAGACCCATAGTTTTTTTTATTTTTTGGGCCATTGTCTCATGTAAGGGCTCATTTTTTGCGGGATGAGGTGATGGTTTGATTGGTACTTTTTTGGCGTACATGCGACTTTTTTGATCACTTTTATTACCTTTTTTGGGAAGTAAGGTGGGCAAAATTTCAATTTCCTCATAGTTTTTATTTTTATCGCGTTCACCGTGCGGGGAAAGTAACATGACCGTTTTATAGATCAGGTCGTTACGGACGCGGCGATACCTAATATGTGTAGTGTATTTTATTTTTTTTATTTTTATTCAGTGATAAATGTGTTTTTTTGAAACTTTACTTTTTTCACTTTTTTTTACTTTTTTTTTGACCCAGACCCACTTGGTTCTTGAAGATCCAGTGGGTCTGATGTCTGTATAATACAGTACAGAACAATATATATTGTTCTGTACTGTATTTTACACTTGTCTGAACAGATCTATGCCTTTTAGCATAGATCTGTTCAGCACCATGGACAGCAGGACGCCTGAGAGGCGTCCTGTTGCCATGGGAACCTTCCCCGTCTGCTCAGTACTGGTCAGAACTGCGCAGACGGGGAAGGGTAAGTACAGGGCTGAGGGGGGCTCTCTGGGGGCTCTCTCCCTCTCCCATCGGGGGGCTGCAAAGGCACAGCAGCCCCCCGATGGGAGAGGGAGGGAGCTCCCTGCGCTGTTAACCTTTTCCATACAGCGGTCCGTACGGACCGCTGTATGGAAAGGGTTAAATGGCTGACATCGCATCGCAGATGTCAGCCGTTTATACCAGGGTGCCAGCAATGTGCTGGCACCCTGGTATCCCCACTAGACACCAACGATCATTGAAGGGGAGGCGGGCGGGGGATCGCGATCCCGCCTGCCGCACCGCCCG
Organism: Bufo bufo; assembly: GCF_905171765.1. NCBI lineage: Eukaryota > Metazoa > Chordata > Amphibia > Anura > Bufonidae > Bufo > Bufo bufo. The sequence goes on from NC_053396.1 coordinate 73,420,429, forward strand.
CCTCCCGCACCTTACCGCACCTCCTGCGACACCCCCCCTGCACCACCCGCCCACATAACATCATTCAGGGGTGCAGGGGGGGTGAAACATCTTTATTTTGGGCATACTAAAGTTTCTGATCTCCGTGGTCAGCGTCCTGGCTGCCATAGTAACACTGAAAGCATTTTGAAGACGGATCCGTCTTCAAATGCTTTCAGTACACTTGCGTTTTTCCGGATCCGGCGTGTAATTCCGGCAAGTGGAGTACACGCCGGATCCGGACAACGCAAGTGTGAAAGAGGCCTAAGGCGGAAAAACCCCTAACATCAGTAGCAACCCACTTCCTGGACAGACATGGTGGTAGGTATGATGACCTACGGGTGGTGGGGTTGGATATTGTTCGAGGTAATATTAGGGGGACACACATTTCCAGGAGTTTGCTTCGTTCAGAATCAAGGTGGATCTTTAACCTTGGTTCACAGGCCCCAGGTGGTCTAAATGAGGAGCTCACTTTTACTGGTTATTATACATAGGCTCTGGTGCATTCGCATAGACCTATGTATTACCTAAATGGTTTTCTTACGGGGGTTCTTTCTCACTTTTATTTTGTTTTCCTTTTAGGTCTTTAAAGTTTTGATGACACTGGAATGCGGGAATAGTGAACCCAAGGATTCCTCTACGCCCGCTCGTCTACACCGTTTTCTTTTTTCATCATTTCCCCTGTGGTTGTTAGGGCATGATGGGTATTGTCCATTCTGCCCATTCTGCACAACTACAGAGGTGTAGTATATTATACAAGCACTTTTGCACTTTAATCATTGGTGCCAGTGGTACATGTATTGAGCTTCGTTCTCCTCATGTTCCACTGGCACACCCTTAGCACTCATTGCTCTGCACTTTATTGGTTATACCTCGGACACTACTCTGAATTCTTGATAATATTCTATGTGATACATATCCACCTATATTAACTAACGCCTACCGGACTGTCTATACACACCTAGTATGCAGATTTGTGTATGTTGGCTCTCTCTCTGTTTTGCGCTTGCGTGATTGGCCTCTCTCCCCGGTGCATGGTCGGCTACCCTGTGGTTCGCATATACCCGAACTACATTGGTATAGATTGTTCAATGTTAGATTGATGCATATATTATTCTTCATCATCCATTTAGGGTGAACAGCCAATGGGGCACATTATAGAATGTGGTTGAATATTTTTGCTTGGGGATCATATCATGAACACTGTTTTGTAGGATATTTATATGTCTATGAATTTGTTACACACATATATTGTATATTCTTTTATTTTTAGGTAGTGCATCACGATATCCGATATCTGTGTGTTTACATTAATTATTGTATCCTTTGGATTCATCATGGTTCTTTCTGTGCAATGTATTCAAATAATCATGTGGTGATTTTATAAGCATTATGCTATTAGACGTCCCCTTTTCCCCCCCCCCCCCCCCCACTAATAATTATTATATTCTTTGGGTCTATCATGGTTTCATCCACTTGTGTAGTGTACTAAATTAATTATGTGGTTATTTTATAAACTGTATTGATTTTTTGCTATGTGTACGGAATTGTGGCCTTAATATTGTCCAGAAAAGTTTTTTGGTCTTCATCACTACTATACTGCATGGCTATTGGTATTCACCATAACTATAATATATAAACTATAATATATGTACAAATTGTGTTATTGATCCAGAATAGCCTACTATGGCAGCTTGATACTGATATAAATATCTGTCCGAAAATGGGCTAAATGGGTCAGCACCCGACCGTATAGCGTCTCTGTACCGCAATGGATTTGTTTATTTAATTTCTATTTACTGTATTCCACTGCGCCTGCTCGTGCTCCATGCTGGTCTGTTTGCGTTCCACTGGGTGCCCTGACGCGAGCTGGCGGCCGGTTGTGACGTCGATGCTGGGGTGCGCATCCGGTACTTGGAACGCATCGCAGCGCCGACTTCCGGACTGGGCAGCATCTTGCGCATGCGCACTTGCGCTTCCAACATGCCGGCTTGTTCCGGCATACGCATCTGCGCGTGACTATGCACCGGGGAGGATCCAGGTAACTTACACTCCGTTACCCTCTGTCTCCCGTCCCCCTGATTGGCCATATCACAGGTTTAGTTAAAGGGCTTCTGTCACCCCACTAAAGTCTTTCTTTTTTTTGGGCTAGTTAAATTCCTTATACTGCGATATATGAAAATATAATGGTCTTACTTACTTTCCTTCAGCAGTTTCTTATAAAAACAAACTTTTATAATAGGTAAATTAGGTCTCTACCAGCAAGTAGGGCGTCTACTTGCTGGTAGCCGCCGCAAAAAAACGCCCCCTCGTCGTGTTGATTGACAGGGCCAGCCGCGATCTCCTCCTCCGGCCGGCCCTGTCAGCATTTCAAAAATCGCGCGCCTGTGTTCATTCGGCGCAGGCGCTCTGAGATGAGGAGGCTCACCTCCTCAGCACTCCCTCAGTGCGCCTGCGCCGATGACGTCTTCTCTTTCGGTGATGTCATCGGCGCAGGCGCACTGAGGGAGTTCTGAGGAGGCGAGCCTCCTCATCTCAGAGCGATTTTTTAAATGCTGACAGGGCCGGCCGGAGGAGGAGATCGCGGCTGGCCCTGTCAATCAACACGACGAGGGGGCGGTTTTTTGCGGCGGCTACCAGCAAGTAGACGCCCTACTTGCTGGTAGAGACCTAATTTAAATATTATAAAAGTTTGTTTTTATAAGAAACTGCTGAAGGAAAGTAAGTAAGACCATTATATTTTCATATATCGCAGTATAAGGAATTTAACTAGCCCAAAAAAAATATATGACTTTAGTGGGGTGACAGAAGCCCTTTAATTATGTTTTAATCATGTTGATTATAAATGTTGATACAACTATGTGAACATTCATTGACCTCTAAGGTAGCTAGCATTTGCACTAGCGATACGGGTCAGGTTCTTTTGGCTCTCTTCACGGATGGATTTTGATTATCCTATGTGCTACCACTGTGTTCCACGATAAGTATTACTGTGCAGGCTTCATAGATACTTCATTGTTGTCCTGCCGTGGTATTATTACTGCTTGGTGGTTCCATACATGCACTGTAGCACTTTATTTCCTCATCTGTGGGGAGTGATTTTGTTCATTTATGTTTTTAATCTATTTGTCTCAATAAAATCATTTTTTATTCTTGGAGGTGCGGCTGAGTTTTGGTATTTCTTTCTATAGTAATGTTCATTTTTGCAAAAAAATATTTACTTCAGGCCTACACTGGTTCAGGCCCTGTGAGACACTCCCTCTACATACAGGGGTTTGATTCAGGGATTTGAAATACAGCCATTTTGTGCAAAGAAATATTTACTTCAGGCCTACACTGGTTCAGACAGTGTGAGATACCCCCTCTACATACAGGGGCTTGAATCAGGCATTTGAAATACAGCCATTTGAAATACAGCCATTTTGTGCAAATAAATATTTCCTTCAGGCCTACACTGGTTCAAACCGTGTGAGATACCCCCTCTACATACAGGGGTTTGAATCAGGCATTTGAAATACAGCCATTTGATATACAGCCTTTTGGGCATAGAAATATTTAATTTAGGCCTCTACTGGTTCTAATTCTGTGAGATACACCATCTACATACAGGGGGTTGAATCAGGCATTTAAAATAAAGCCCTTTGAAATATAGCCATTTTGGGCAAATAAATATTTAATTTAGGCCTACACTGGTTCTGGCCCTGTGATATACCCCCTCTACATACAGGGGTTTGAATCAGGCATTTAAAATACAGCCATTTGAAATGCAGCCATTTTGTGCAAAGAAATCGTTACTTCAGGCCTACACTGGTTCTGGCCCTGTGATATACCCCCTCTACATACAGAAGCTTGAATCAGGCATTTGAAATACAGCCATTTTGTGCAAATAAATATTTACTTCAGGCCTACACTGGTTCAGACCGTGTCAGATACCCGCTCTACATACAGGGGTTTGAATCAGGCATTTGAAATACAGCCATTTTGTGCAAAGAAATATTTACTTCAGGCCTACACTGGTTCAGGCCCTGTGAGATACTCCCTCTAGATAGAGGGGTTTGATTCAGGGATTTGAAATACAGCCATTTTGTGCAAAGAAATATTTACTTCAGGCCTACACTGGTTCAGACCGTGTGAGATACCCCCTCTACATACAGAGGCTTGAATCAGGCATTTGAAATACAGCCATTTGAAATACAGCCATTTTGTGCAAAGAAATATTTACTTCAGGCCTACACTGGTTCAAACAGTGTGAGATACCCCCTCTACATACAGGGGTTTGAATCAGGCATTTGAAATACAGCCCTTTGAAATATAGCCATTTTGGGCAAATGAATATTTAATTTAGGCCTACACTGGTTCAGGCCATGTGAGATACACCCTCTACATACAGGGGTTTGATTCAGGGATTTGAAATACAGCCATTTGAAATGCAGCCATTTTGTGCAAAGAAATATTTACTTTAGGCCTACACTGGTTCTGGCCCTGTGAGATACTCCCTCTAGATACAGGGGTTTGATTCAGGGATTTGAAATACAGCCATTTTGTGCAAAGAAATGATTACTTCAGGCCTACACTGGTTCAGACCGTGTGAGATACACCCTCTACATACAGGGGTTTGAATCAGGCATTTGAAATATTGTCATTTGAAATACAGCCATTTTGGGCAAAGAAATATTTACTTCAGGCCTACACTGGTTCTGGCCCTGTGAGATACACACTCTACATACAGGGGTTTGAATCAGGCATTTGAAATACAGTCATTTGAAATACGGCCATCTTTTGCAAATAAATATTTACTTCAGGCCTACACTGGTTCTGGCCCTGTGATATACAACCTCTACATACAGGAGTTTAAATCAGGCATTTGAAATATAGCTTTTTTTTGCAAAGAAATATTTACATCAGACCTAAACTGGTTCAGTCCTTGTGAGATACTCCCTCTACATACAGGGGTTTGATTCAGGGATTTGAAATACAGCCATTTGAAATACAGCCAATTTGGGCAAATAAATATTTACTTCAGGCCTACACTGGTTCAGACCGTGTTAGATTACCCCTCTACATACAGGGGCTTGAATCAGGCATTTGAAATACAGCCATTTGAAAATTAGCCATTTTGTGCAAAGAATATTTACTTCAGGCCTACAGTGGTTTAGACCGTGTGAGACTTTTATAATATGTAAATTAGGTCTCTACCAGCAAGTAGGGCGTCTACTTGCTGGTAGCCGCCGCAAAAAACCGCCCCCTCGTCGTGTTGATTGACAGGGCCAGCCGCGATCTCCTCCTCCGGCCGGCCCTGTCAGCATTTCAAAAATCGCGCGCCTGTGTTCATTCGGCGCAGGCGCTCTAAGATGAGGAGGCTCACCTCCTCAGCACTCCCTCAGTGCGCCTGCGCCGATGACGTCTTCTCTTTCGGTGATGTCATCGGCGCAGGCGCACTGAGGGAGTTCTGAGGAGGCGAGCCTCCTCATCTCAGAGCGATTTTTTAAATGCTGACAGGGCCGGCCGGAGGAGGAGATCGCGGCTGGCCCTGTCAATCAACACGACGAGGGGGCGTTTTTTTGCGGCGGCTACCAGCAAGTAGACGCCCTACTTGCTGGTAGAGACCTAATTTACATATTATAAAAGTTTGTTTTTATAAGAAACTGCTGAAGGAAAGTAAGTAAGACCATTATATTTTCATATATCGCAGTATAAGGAATTTAACTAGCCCAAAAAAAATATATGACTTTAGTGGGGTGACAGAAGCCCTTTAATTATGTTTTAATCATGTCGATTATAAATGTTGATACAACTATGTAAACATTCATTGACCTCTAAGGTAGCTAGCATTTGCACTAGCGATACGGGTCAGGTTCTTTTGGCTCTCTTCACGGATGGATTTTGATTATCCTATGTGCTACCACTGTGTTCCACGATAAGTATTACTGTGCAGGCTTCATAGATGCTTCATTGTTGTCCTGCCGTGGTATTATTACTGCTTGGTGGTTCCATACATGCACTGTAGCACTTTATTTCCTCATCTGTGGGGAGTGATTTTGTTCATTTATGTTTTTAATCTATTTGTCTCAATAAAATCATTTTTTATTCTTGGAGGTGCGGCTGAGTTTTGGTATTTCTTTCTATAGTAATGTTCATTTTTGCAAAAAAATATTTACTTCAGGCCTACACTGGTTCAGGCCCTGTGAGACACTCCCTCTACATACAGGGGTTTGATTCAGGGATTTGAAATACAGCCATTTTGTGCAAAGAAATATTTACTTCAGGCCTACACTGGTTCAGACAGTGTGAGATACCCCCTCTACATACAGGGGCTTAAATCAGGCATTTGAAATACAGCCATTTGAAATACAGCCATTTTGTGCAAATAAATATTTCCTTCAGGCCTACACTGGTTCAAACCGTGTGAGATACCCCCTCTACATACAGGGGTTTGAATCAGGCATTTGAAATACAGCCATTTGATATACAGCCTTTTGGGCATAGAAATATTTAATTTAGGCCTCTACTGGTTCTAATTCTGTGAGATACACCCTCTACATACAGGGGTTTGAATCAGGCATTTAAAATAAAGCCCTTTGAAATATAGCCATTTTGGGCAAATAAATATTTAATTTAGGCCTACACTGGCTCTGGCCCTGTGATATACCCCCTCTACATACAGGGGTTTGAATCAGGCATTTAAAATACAGCCATTTGAAATGCAGCCATTTTGTGCAAAGAAATCTTTACTTCAGGCCTACACTGGTTCTGGCCCTGTGATATACCCCCTCTACATACAGAAGCTTGAATCAGGCATTTGAAATACAGCCATTTTGTGCAAATAAATATTTACTTTAGGCCTACACTGGTTCAGACCGTGTCAGATACCCGCTCTACATACAGGGGTTTGAATCAGGCATTTGAAATACAGCCATTTTGTGCAAAGAAATATTTACTTCAGGCCTACACTGGTTCAGGCCCTGTGAGATACTCCCTCTAGATAGAGGGGTTTGATTCAGGGATTTGAAATAAAGCCATTTTGTGCAAAGAAATATTTACTTCAGGCCTACACTGGTTCAGACCATGTGAGATACCCCCTCTACATACAGAGGCTTGAATCAGGCATTTGAAATACAGCCATTTGAAATACAGCCATTTTGTGCAAAGAAATATTTACTTCAGGCCTACACTGGTTCAAACAGTGTGAGATACCCCCTCTACATACAGGGGTTTAAATCAGGCATTTGAAATACAGCCCTTTGAAATATAGCCATTTTGGGCAAATAAATATTTAATTTAGGCCTACACTGGTTCAGGCCATGTGAGATACACCCTCTACATACAGGGGTTTGATTCACGGATTTGAAATACAGCCATTTGAAATGCAGCCATTTTGTGCAAAGAAATATTTACTTTAGGCCTACACTGGTTCTGGCCCTGTGAGATACTCCCTCTAGATACAGGGGTTTGATTCAGGGATTTGAAATACAGCCATTTTGTGCAAAGAAATGATTACTTCAGGCCTACACTGGTTCAGACCGTGTGAGATACACCCTCTACATACAGGGGTTTGAATAAGGCATTTGAAATATTGTCATTTGAAATACAGCCATTTTGGGCAAAGAAATATTTACTTCAGGCCTACACTGGTTCTGGCCCTGTGAGATACACACTCTACATACAGGGGTTTGAATCAGGCATTTGAAATACAGTCATTTGAAATACGGCCATCTTTTGCAAATAAATATTTACTTCAGGCCTACACTGGTTCTGGCCCTGTGAGATACTCCCTCTAGATACAGGGGTTTGATTCAGGGATTTGAAATACAGCCATTTGAAATACAGCAATTTTGGGCAAATAAATATTTAATTCAGGCCTCTACTGGTTCTGGATACAACCTCTACATACAGGGGTTTGAATCAGGCATTTGAAATACGGCCATTTGAAAAACAGCCATTTTGTGCAAAGAAATATTTACTTCATTCCTACACTAGTTCAGGCCCTGTGAGATACTCCCTCTACATACAGGGTTTTGATTCAGGGATTTGAAATACAGCCATTTGAAATATAGGCATTTTGTGCAAAAAAATATTTACTTCAGGCCTACACTGGTTTAGGCCCTGTGAGATACTCCCTCTATATACAGGGGTTTTATTCAGGGACTTGAAATAAAGCCATTTTGTGCAAAGAAATATTTACTTAAGGCCTACACTGGTTCAGACCGTGTGAGATACTCCCTCTACATACAGGGGTTTGAATCAGGCATTTGAAATACAGCCATTTTGTGCAAAGAAATATTTACTTCAGGCCTACACTGGTTCAGACCGTGTGAGATACTCCCTCTACATACAGGGGTTTGAATCAGGCATTTGAAATACAGCCATTTGAAATACAGCAATTTTGGGCAAATAAATATTTAATTCAGGCCTCTACTGGTTCTGGATACAACCTCTACATACAGGGGTTTGAATCAGGCATTTGAAATACGGCCATTTGAAAAACAGCCATTTTGTGCAAAGAAATGATTACTTCAGGCCTACACTGGTTCAGACCGTGTGATATACCCCCTCTACATACAGGGGTTTGAATCAGGCATTTAAAATACAGCCATTTGAAATGCAGCCATTTTGTGCAAAGAAATCTTTACTTTAGGCCTACACTGGTTCTGGCCCTGTGATATACCCCCTCTACATACAGAAGCTTGAATCAGGCATTTGAAATACAGCCATTTTGTGCAAATAAATATTTACTTCAGGCCTACACTGGTTCAGACCGTGTCAGATACCCGCTCTACATACAGGGGTTTGAATCAGGCATTTGAAATACAGCCATTTTGTGCAAAGAAATATTTACTTCAGGCCTACACTGGTTCAGACCGTGTGAGATACCCCCTCTACATACAGAGGCTTGAATCAGGCATTTGAAATACAGCCATTTGAAATACAGCCATTTTGTGCAAAGAAATATTTACTTCAGGCCTACACTGGTTCAAACAGTGTGAGATACCCCCTCTACATACAGGGGTTTGAATCAGGCATTTGAAATACAGCCTTTTTGGGCAAATGAATATTTAATTTAGGCCTACACTGGTTCAGGCCATGTGGGATACACCCTCTACATACAGGGGTTTGATTCAGGGATTTGAAATACAGCCATTTGAAATGCAGCCATTTTGTGCAAAGAAATATTTACTTTAGGCCTACACTGGTTCTGGCCCTGTGAGATACTCCCTCTAGATACAGGGGTTTGATTCAGGGATTTGAAATACAGCCATTTTGTGCAAAGAAATGATTACTTCAGGCCTACACTGGTTCAGACCGTGTGAGATACACCCTCTACATACAGGGGTTTGAATAAGGCATTTGAAATATTGTCATTTGAAATACAGCCATTTTGGGCAAAGAAATATTTACTTCAGGCCTACACTGGTTCTGGCCCTGTGAGATACACACTCTACATACAGGGGTTTGAATCAGGCATTTGAAATACAGTCATTTGAAATACGGCCATCTTTTGCAAATAAATATTTACTTCAGGCCTACACTGGTTCTGGCCCTGTGAGATACTCCCTCTAGATACAGGGGTTTGATTCAGGGATTTGAAATACAGCCATTTGAAATACAGCAATTTTGGGCAAATAAATATTTAATTCAGGCCTCTACTGGTTCTGGATACAACCTCTACATACAGGGGTTTGAATCAGGCATTTGAAATACGGCCATTTGAAAAACAGCCATTTTGTGCAAAGAAATATTTACTTCATTCCTACACTAGTTCAGGCCCTGTGAGATACTCCCTCTACATACAGGGTTTTGATTCAGGGATTTGAAATACAGCCATTTGAAATATAGGCATTTTGTGCAAAAAAATATTTACTTCAGGCCTACACTGGTTTAGGCCCTGTGAGATACTCCCTCTATATACAGGGGTTTTATTCAGGGACTTGAAATAAAGCCATTTTGTGCAAAGAAATATTTACTTAAGGCCTACACTGGTTCAGACCGTGTGAGATACTCCCTCTACATACAGGGGTTTGAATCAGGCATTTGAAATACAGCCATTTGAAATACAGCCATTTTGTGCAAATTAATATTTACTTCAGGCCTACACTGGTTCAGACCATGTGAGATATACCCTCTACATACAGTAGTTTGATTCAGGGATTTGAAATATAGCCATTTGAAAATATAGCCATTTTGTGCAAAGAAATATTTACTTCAGGCCTGCACTGGTTCAGGCCCTGTGAGACACTCCCTCTTCATACAGGGGTTTGATTCATGGATTTGAAATACATCCATTTTGTGCAAAGAAATATTTACATCAGGCCTACACTGGTTCAGGCCCTGTGAGATACAACCTCTACATACAGGGGTTTGATTCAGGGATTTGAAATACAGCCATTTGAAATACAGCCATTTTCTGAAAATAAATATTTAATGTAGGCCTACACTGGTTCAGGCCCTGTGAGATACAACCTCTACATACAGGGGTTTGATTCAGGGATTTCAAATACAGCCATTTGAAATACAGCCATTTTGTGCAAATAAATATTTACTTTAGGCCTACACTAATTCAGGCCCTGTGAGATACTCCCTCTACATACAAGGGTTTGATTCAGGGATTGTAAATACAGCCATTTTGTGCAAAGAAATATTTACTTCAGGCTTACATTGGTTCAGGCCCTGTGAGATACTCCCTCTACATACAGGGGTTTGATTCAGGGATTTGAAATACAGCTATTTGAAATACAGCCATTTTGTGCAAATAAATATTTAATGTAGGCCTACACTGGTTCAGGCCCTGTGAGATACAACCTCTACATACAGGGGTTTGATTCAGGGATTTCAAATACAGCCATTTGAAATACAGCCATTTTGTGCAAATAAATATTTACTTTAGGCCTACACTAATTCAGGCCCTGTGAGATACTCCCTCTACATACAAGGGTTTGATTCAGGGATTGGGAATACAGACATTTTGTGCAAAGAAATATCTACCTCAGGCTCACACTGGTTCAAGCCCTGTGAGATACTCCCTCTACATACAGGGGTTTGATTCAGGGATTTGAAATACAGCCATTTGAAATACCTCCTTTTTGTGCAAGGAAATATTTACTTCAGGCCTACACTGGTTCTGGCCCTGTGAGATACACCCTCTACATACAGGGGTTTGAATCAGGCATTTGAAATACAGCCATTTTGGTCAAAGAAATATTTAATCTAGGCCTACACTGGTTCAGCCCTGTGAGATACAACCGCTACATATATGGGTTTGATTTAGGGATTTGAAATACAGCCATTTGAAATACAGCCATTTTGTGCAAGGAAATATTTACTTTAGGCCTTCACTAATTCAGGCCCTGTGAGATTCTCCCTCTACATACAGGGGTTTGATTCAGGGATTTGAAATACAGCCATTTGAAATATAGCTATTTTGTGCAAAGAAATATTTACTTCAGGCCTAAACTGGTTCTGGCCCTGTGAGATACACTCTCTACATACAGGGGTTTGATTCAGAGATTTCAAATACAGCCATTTTGTGCAAAGAAATATTTACTTCAGGCCTACACTGGTTCAGGCCCTGTGAGATTCTCCCTCTACATACAGGGGGTTTGATTCAGGGATTGGAAATACAGCCATATTGTGCAAAGAAATATTAACTTTAGGCTTACACTGGTTCAGGCTCTGTGAGATACTCCCTATACATACAGGGGTTTGATTCAGGGATTTGAAATACAGCCATTTGAAATACAGCCATTTTATGCAAAGAAATATTTACTTCAGGCCTACACCGGTTCAGACCGTGTGAGATACCCCCTCTACATAAAGGGGCTTGAATCAGGCATTTAAAATACAGCCATTTGAAAATCAGTCATTTTGTGCAAATAAATATTTACTTCAGGCCTACACTGGTTCAGACCGTGTGAGATACCCCCTATACATATAGGGGTTTGAATGAGGCACTTGAAATTCAGCCATTTTGGGCAAAGAAATATTTAATTCAGGCCTATTCTGGTTTAGGCCCTGTGAGATACACCCTCTACATACAGGAATTTGAATCAGGCATTTGAAATATAGCCATTTTATTTTTTTGTATAATTGTCTTTTTATTAGAATAAGTACTATAATAAAAGTATACATATACAATTTCTCGTGTGGTCAATAGACATTCAGATAATTCAAGTGCGAAAAACAACAGAAATGACAACACAATTACAGCACCAAAGTGCAGCTCTAGTCATTCTCAGTCAAATAACAGCTTATTTTAAGAAATCCCGAAAACCGGGAGAATGGATCACTTACTCTATTATGAAATTGAATAGTTTGAGAAAACAAATGAGAGACAAGACAAGACACAAGAGGGGAGACAAAAGAAAAATGGGGAAAAGGATTCTAGTTGCTCACATCAAAGAAAGTATCCCAGTACTGCCAGATCTTATTAAATTTATCTACTGTATTATTAATGCCTGCTGTCAAATATTCCATTCTTCTGATCTCCGCCATACTATTTAACAGCTCTAATTTAGTAGGTATATCTCGTCTCTTCCAGAACTTAGCAATAAGGCGTTTCGCCGCCGACATAATATAAAGTTCCAAGTAGAGCACTGGCTTCTTTAGTATCATTGGAGGCATGTTCAATAAAAACATATATGGATCCAATGAGAAGGTAATGTTAAAAATTTGCAGTAAAAGGTGTTGGACCTCCTTCCACAATGGAAAAATAACTGGGCAGTCCCAAAAGATATGGAATAAAGACCCTTGGCTAGAATCACACCTCCAACAATTACCAGAAACAGTGGGGTTCAAATGTCTAAGCATCTGAGGTGTATGGTACCAAAACATTAATATCTTATACGAATTTTCCCTAAAGGTCACACAAGTAGATGACAGTGCGGCTCTACGCCAAATGAGCTGCCAATCACTTGGCGAGATATCTTTTTCAAGGTATCTCTCCCATTTAGACATATATGCATGTCGTAAGACCTGCGGTGATTCAGGAGTTGATAGAAGAACGTAAGACCCTTAGTAGAGGTTGAAAGCTTACAAAGTCTTTCAAATTGTGTTGGGGTAGATACCTTCGTGTCTCGAAACATAGAACTAAGCAGATGTTTTATTTGCAAATGCTGCCATCTAGAGGATTCAGGCAGATTATATCTCTCCTTAAGCAAGTCAAAAGACATGATCTCCAGAGTCCTGTATTCCACAATATCAGCGAATCCAAAGAGCTTGTTAGAAAACCATGGCTTAAAGGACAGACCCTGCAGTCCCACTGGAAACACAGGATTAAATAAGAACGAGGTCAAGGAAGGCTTATCAGAGGCTAACGGAAATTTCCGTTTACAACATTTCCAGATGTTAAATGTGTGTAGCATAGGGCCCAACAGTTGAGCCGGGCAATCACCTGGTAATGACGACCACAAGAGGGCATTAGGATGAATACGGGCTAGCCATAGCTTCTCAATCTTCATCCATCTAGAGAATGCTGGAAGTGAGGACCATACCGGGATACGACGCAAATGTGTCACCCAGTAGTATTTCGTAATGTCAGGAAGCCCCAGACCACCCTGTGTTTTAAGGGCAGTGAGAGTGCTACATGCAATCCTATGTCTCTTCCCATTCCAGACAAACCTAAGGATGGAAGATTGTAACGCTCTCAGATCTTTTTTAGGTATCGGGACAGGAATAGTCTCCATCACATATAATAACTTAGGTAGTATGGTCATTTTGACCGCTGCAATACGCCCTAACAAGGAGATAGGCAAAGGCATCCACTTAGCCATAAGTGAATTAAGTTCTTGGAATAATGGGACAAAATTGTGAGTATATAAAGTACCATACGTTTTCGTTAAATTCACTCCTAGATACTTAAGGGTGGTATCATTCCATCTAAAATGGTAATTGCTTTTTAAATTATTCAATATTCCCCAAGGGAGATTAATAGGCAGTGCCTCCGTCTTAGACCTATTGATCTTATACCCAGACAACCTACCATATTCCTCCATGACCTGAAATAAATTTGGCAGTGAGATATGTAAATTTGTAAGTGTCATAAGAATGTCATCAGCAAAGAGTGACACTTTAAAAGCCACTCTATTTACTTCTACCCCTTGAATGTCCGGATGAGCTCGAATTACCGCTGCCAGCGGCTCAATGCATAGTAAAAACAGCAATGGGGACAACGGGCAGCCCTGCCGTGTACCATTGTGGATGGGTATCAGTTTTGACTGGGCGTGCGTCATTTTCACAAAGGCCGAGGGGCAAGTGTAAAGGGCTCGTATAGCGTTCAGAAAGGGCCCCCCTATACCAAAACATCTCAGCGCAGAGAACATAAAAGGCCAACTCAGGCGGTCAAAGGCCTTTTCAGCATCGAGGCCCAACACCAATGCCTGTTGTTTCCTTCTATTAAGAACATCTATCAGATCTATAGTTCTCCTTGTATTATCTCCCCCTTGGCGATGTAACACAAAACCAACCTGGTCTTTGTGGATTAGACTCGGAAGCAAGCTGACAAGTCTATTCGCCAAGGTCTTTGTAAATATCTTCAAATCTGAATTAAGGAGGGCTATAAGACGATAATTCGCACAGTCCATATGATCTTTGCCTGGTTTGGGTATAAGGGTAATAAAAGACTGCAGCATCGTGTCAGGTACAGGGGAGCCCCCCATGAAGGAGTTAAAAACCCTAACCAAATGTGGAAGTAAAGTGTCTATATATGTCTTGTAATAAAGGTACGGTAGACCGTCCGGACCTGGTGACTTACGATTCGGTAGGCTGTTAATCACTTCAGCTATCTCCTCTGTAGTAATTTGGGTGTTAAGTGTAGCTGCTAAGTCACTGGACAATTTAGGTAACCCACACTTTTTAAGAAAAGCAGAGAGCTGTTCATGTTGTTGTATAGGATCCCTCGCCACCTGTAGAGGAAGGGAATATAGATTCTCATAATATTTCTGGAAGATGGACATGATTTTATTTGGATCATAGGTGATTGTGCCATCAGCCTGTCTCAAGGCCGTTGGAGTATTTACTAGAGTGGAGTCCCGTAAGAAGAGCAACGGAGCGGGGCGTAGCCGTAGTGAAGTGCGGCTTGACTTGGGGGGAAGACATAGGGCATTAAAAGGGTTAATGATTTTAGTGTGTCTGGGGAGGTCAGGTGCAGGGCAGGGGGGTGTGGTAATTAGGTACATTTTCCCGGGCAGTATAAAGTGCAGGGTTTTAGTGGGAGGTCCATCTGACCAGTTTGTAGCCTGAGGGAAGTTGAAGTTGGAGTGTAGGGTCATGGCCTCCTTGGATGATATGCTGGCTGCGGTTCGGGCTGCTGCCGAACAACGGGGCATGGAGTGGCTGCAGCAGAATCTGATGGGTACGTTAGGTGTCCCTGCCATCTGCCCGGAGGATCCTCCTGTGCGGCCTCGGGCGCGTAGATCTGCGCCCCCTGAGCGTTGGAGCCCCGATGCTACCCCCAGGGCTCGTCGGCGCCTAAGGAGCCCCCCCGGGGACCCTCAGCTGCGGTCAGCGGTGCAGGCGCCGCCTGCCTCACCCCGCCGCAGCGGGAGGAATCTGGCGCGGTGGGCCTGCGGGAGAAGGCGGGTCCCCTGCCCGGCCTGTTTCCCTTTATCGACGTGGGGGTGCTTCTGCTAGAGCGGCGTCCTCCCCCCGAGATGTCCCGCGGGGTGAGCGAGCCCGGCGCGTCTTACCTGTCCGGGATGTGGAGCCAGATGAGCCGGCGGTACGTCCGGCTGCAAGTGGGAGCGGTGCGGGCCTTCTTCCTGTGGAGGTGGGAGCTGCTGCGGTGCGGCTGCGGCCTGGTAGTACAGGTCGGCAGCTCAGGGATGGCGACGACTGGCCTGTGGTGGAGCGGCGACGAGCACGCCGGGTTACCGGTACCTCTGCTAGAAGATCTGGGTGGCGGGCAGCTGTGGTGATGCGGAGCGGTGTCTGCGCTGGTTCCAGGCCTGGAGTGTCTTCCTGCGCCCCTTCTGGTGAGGGACGGATCTGCGCTCCGGCTGGAGCTGGGAGTTCATCATTTTCCTCTGGCCTGGTGGTACAGGAGCAGTACCACCAGGTGGCGCACTCTTCCTCTGTTCTCCCTGTGACTGATGATGAGGTGCCTGCGGAGCTGGCCCTGGAAGAGGGTGAAGTGGATCCGGGTTCTGGTCCTGAGGATGACGGGTGCCTGCGGCCTGCGGTGGAGCCGGCTTCGTCTTCTGCTGGATCGTCAAGGGCAACTTCCGGAGGATCTGCGGCTGCTGGGCTGACCACCCAGGGACGGCCAGGTATGGAGACGACTGGGGCTTTATGTGTTCCTGGGGTGGGGGGTGGGGTTTGTTTACCTAGTATGGGTTCTGAGAATTTTGCTAGGGAAATGCTGGCGAGTATCTTGTCCTTAGTGGTGGGGGCGGGTTCTGGAACGGGGGGCGTCCGGCGGCGGTCTGGGCGCCCTCGGCTTCTGCACCTTTTTTGCCACAGGCGGCTAGGGGGGTTGGTTTGCCAGGCCCGGCGGTAGCGGTGCCCGCAGGGGCGGTTGGCGGTGGCGCTGTGGGCGTTGATAAAGGGGCGGTCGTTGAGGATGTGAGGCTGGCGGATTCGGCAAAAGGGGAAATTTATGTATGTTTTGAGGGGCCGTTAGGGGCCCATTTGAAAATGGAGGTGAGGGAAAAAATATGGAGGGGCGAGTATGTGGAGATTTTTTCTTTATTGCCTTTGGAGAAGTTTAATCTAGACAGGGGTAGAGTGGATGAGAGCAAGAAGGAGGACGAGGAAAAAACGGCGATACAGGTTGATTCCTCATACTTTTATGAACTGGTTGCAGGCGTTTGCAATTTTGGCGAGTGTTGTTGGGGAGAAGGTGCCGGAGCATTGTTCGGCCCTGTTTTGTTACATGGACGCGATTGGGGAGGCATACAGGGTCTATGGCGGGTCTGCGTGGCTCCGCTATGATGAGCAATTTAGGCAGAGAAAGGCGGTCCGGCCTAGCATTCGTTGGGATCACAAGGACATTAGTTTGTGGATGCGGCTGATGTCGGCGCCAAAGGTGGGGCAGCAGCCCTTTCGTGGAGCGGCCGGGGGCTCATCGGCCTCGGACTCCCAGGGTGGCAGTAGGAGGGGTTGTTGCTGGCAATATAATGAAGGATATTGCAAGTTCCTCGCGGACTGCCGGTACACGAGTGCTCAGGCTGCGGCGGTGCCCACAGTTTGTCGCGATGTTTTAAACGGGGTAGAGGAAAGAATTTTGAGATTGGGCAGAAGAGGGGTTACGCCGGTGAAGGTGGGCGAGATGGCCCCCTTTCTAAGTAATTACCCAGATAGGGAGGCGGCGGACTTGTTGTTCGTCGGTTTTACGGAAGGTTTCAGGATCCCATGCACTGCGGTGGGGCCGGTGGTGGCATCCCGCAATTTGAGGTCGGCCTTGCAATGCCCGGTTGTGGTTAGTGAGAAGATTGCTAAGGAGGTGGCTGCGGGCCGTGTTGTTGGTCCTTTTGTTGAGTGCCCTTTGCCAGGTTTATGGGTGTCTCCTTTGGGACTTGTTCCTAAGAAGGAGCCCAATAAATTCAGGCTTATTCATCACCTCTCTTATCAGCATGGGGGGTCGGTGAATGATGGCATTGATGAGGGCTTGTGTTCGGTTTCTTACACTTCCTTTGATGCGGCAGTTTGGTTGGTGCGTTTGATGGGGCAGGGAGCTTTGATGGCCAAGACGGATATTGAAGCGGCTTTCCGTTTGCTTCCCATTCACCGGGACAGTTTTCACTTGCTGGGTTTTAAGTGGGAAGACCAGTTTTATGTTGATTGTTGTTTGCCAATGGGTTGCTCCATTTCTTGTTCGTTGTTTGAGACGTTTAGTTCCTTTTTGGAATGGGTGGTGAAACAGGAGGCAGGGTGGAATTCGGTGTTGCACTACCTGGACGATTTTTTGTTTTTGGGTCCAGGGGGGTCACGTGTTTGTTCAATTTTGTTGCGGACTATGGAGCTGGTTGCGGCTCGGTTCAGGGTTCCCTTGGCCCCCAAAAAGACTGAGGGCCCTTCCATGTTGATTCGGTTTTTGGGCATTGAGATTGATAGCATGGCGATGGAGTGTCGGCTTCCTGCTGACAAGGTCGAGGATTTTCGTAAGGAGGTGGCTTTGTTAGCACGGTTGAAGAAGGTGCAGCTTCATCGTGTTCAATCTTTTTTGGGTACATTGAATTTCGCCTGCCGCATATTGCCCATGGGGCGTTTTTTTTGTCGGTGTCTGGCGATGGCGACGGCGGGTGTAACGGTTCCGAGTCACTATGTTCGGTTGTCGGCTGAAGTCCGTGAGGACTTGGCTGTTTGGGGGGGTTTTCTTACTGGTTTTAATGGCAAATCGGTGTGGATGGAGGAACCGGTTACTAGTGTGGACTTGGAGCTTTGGTCGGATGTGTCGGGCTCTTGCGGTTATGTTTTTTTTTGTCAAGGGCAGTGGAGTGCTGGGTCATGGCCAGAGGAGTGGAGATCGGCCGGTTGGTTGGGTAACCTTGTATTGTTGGAATTGTTCCCTATTGTTTTGGCGACTGAATTGTGGGGTGAGAAATAAGCGGGTGAGGTTTTATTGTGATAATTTGGGTGTGGTTCAAGTGATCAACAAACAGACGGCTAGTTCTCCCCCGGTTTTGCGGCTGCTGCGGCATTTTGTTCTTAGGGGTTTGGAGTTGAATGCTTGTTTTGTAGCGGTTCATGTGCCTGGGGTGGATAATTATATTGCGGACTCCCTTTCTTGTTTCCAGTGGGATCGTTTTCGGCAGCTGGTTCCAGAAGCGGAGGTCCGGGGGTTGCCTTGTCCCCAGTGGCTCTGGCGCGTGGCCTTGGGTTGTCCTCGGGGTTGGTCCATGAGTACCAGCACGTGGTCTGCTTATTCGGCCGTATGGGTCTTGTGGGAGCGGTTGCTGGATCAGGTTGGTGGGAGTGATCTGTGTGGTGATTTTCAGACGTTGTTGGTTTATTGGTTGGGTGAGTCTTTTTCTTCCCAGGTTTCTTTCTCGGTGGTGTCTAAACGCGTTGCGGCTGTGGGATTTTGGTTGCGACTCCGTGGGCTGCCGGATGTGTCCAGGAGTTTCTTGGTGCGGCAGGCTTTGAAGGGTTAACGCCGCGAGGCTGTGCGTCGTGACACGCGGCGCCCGGTTTCCTTTCAGGTACTGCGGAAATTATGGAATGGGGCAGCGTTGGTGTGTTTTTCTAGTTTTGAGGTGTGCTTGTTCCGGGCTGCCTTTTCGCTGGCCTTTTTTGGGGCTTTTTGGATCTCCGAATTGTTGGCTCGCAGCAAAACTTGTGGGGGGGGGGGTTTGCTGCGGGAGGATGTGTGTTTGAGCGAGGATGGTTTGTGTTGTTTGATACGCCGGTCTAAGACTGATCAACTGGGTAAGGGTGTTCGTGTGTGGTTGCCTCCATTGGTGGGGTCGGTGCTTTGCCCTGTGCGTTGTTTGGAGGAATTTTTGCGGTTGCGGCCGGATGTCGTGGGATCTCTGCTGGTTCATCAGGATGGGTCTGTGCTGTCAAGATTTCAGTTTGTGGCGGTTTTTAGGAAGAGCTTGGCGGCTGTGGGTTTACCGACTCTGGATTATGCGGCCCATTCGTTTCGCATAGGTGCTGCGACAGAAGCGGCCAGGTGTGGTTTGGGTGAGGATGTTATAAAGCGGATAGGTCGCTGGGAGTCGTCTTGCTTCCGGTCCTATATTCGTCCTCATCTTGTGTAAGTTGGTATTGTGGCATGGGGTTCTTAAGGAGGTCTGTTAATGTGGTTTTTGTTCTGTTTTTTCTTATAGGGTCCGACGGTTGTCTGGCTTGGATATTCGGTCATTTGTACGTGTATTGGGGGGCTTGTTGGGCGGATGTGCGGCGGAATGGAAGACAGTTGGGTTTTGATCCGGACGTGTTGCAGGTTAGGTGGATTGGCTTGCGGGGTCTTATGTGGGGGCGGGTTTTGCCCGAGTTGCAGGCTAATGTGGCATTGGATAGACCGCCAGACATATTGGTGCTGCATGTTGGTGGCAACGACTTAGCTGTTCGGAGTTCACGAGATGTAATTCGTGATATTAAATTGGACCTGTTGCGGTTATTGTCCGATTTCCCGGGTTTGTTGCTTGTGTGGTCTGATGTGGTTGCCAGACGGACTTGGCGGCTTGCGAGATCTGTGGATAGGGTTAATAAGGCCCGCGCTAAGCTGAATAAGGAGGTGGTCCGTTTTGTGAAGCGTCTGGGAGGTTTTGTGGTGCGTCATTGGGATCTGGAGGCGGCTTCGCCTCAATTCCTACGGTCTGATGGTGTTCACCTCAATGATGTGGGAGCTGATTTGTGGGTGTTAGGTGTTCAGGAGGGTTTGGAGACAGCCCTGAAGGTTTGGCGAGACGCCCATAGGTGAGGTGTCACCTCTGGTCATCTGTGGCAGGGAGGGGGAAGGATCCTGGAAGGTAATTCAAGGGTGAAAATGGTGCACTGCATGTGAAAATGTGCAACTCATGTGTTTTTGAAGCTGTACGCTGGGTGCCCCTGTTTGGGAAACTGGGCCTACAGGGTTATTTACTGGAACTAAGAAATATTGGTGCCCTTGGGTCGGTGAGCGCGGCCAGGGGTAAGGTGGCGATACAAGTGAAAATGATGAGTAAGAGTACAGCTTGATTGGTTGCCTTCCGGGGTCCTTCTACAATGCAAGGGGTTGCAGTGTTGGGTTGGTTGGCCGTGGTCATGTTATGTTGGGTATATATATATATGTTATATATATGTTATTATGGAAATGCATAATTGTTTGATTAAAAGAAACGTGAACATGTTGGGTTAATAAAGTTATGCTACGGCCCGTTTTACCACAGAAGGTCTCCGTGTCATTTGTGGGTATTGGGATTAGGGACAGGTTTAGTGACGGTTAGCCCGTAATAGTTCTTCCATCCCTTTAAGTCAGAAGAGCAACGGAGCGGGGCGTAGCCGTACTGAAGTGCGGCTTGACTTGGGGGGAAGACATAGGGCATTAAAAGGGTTAATGATTTTAGTGTTTCTGGGGAGGTCAGGTGCAGGGCAGGGGGTGTGGTGTTTAGGTACATTTTCCCGGGCAGTATAAAGTGCAGGGTTTTAGTGGGAGGTCCATCTGACCAGTTTGTAGCCTGAGGGAAGTTCCCGCCCACCCTCCCATATTTTGTTAAGATGTTCGTAGTTGGTACGAAGGGCATGCAGGGGGAAGGATCCTGGAAGGTAATTCAAGGGTGAAAATGGTGCACTGTATGTGAAAATGTGCAACTCATGTGTTTTTGAAGCTGTACGCTGGGTGCCCCTGTTTGGGAAACTGGGCCTACAGGGTTATTTACTGGAACTAAGAAATATTGGTGCCCTTGGGTCGGTGAGCGCGGCCAGGGGTAAGGTGGCGATACAAGTGAAAATGATGAGTAAGAGTACAGCTTGATTGGTTGCCTTCCGGGGTCCTTCTACAATGCAAGGGGTTGCAGTGTCGGGTTGGTTGGCCGTGGTCATGTTATGTTGGGTATATATATATGTTATATATACAGTACAGACCAAAAGTTTGAACACACCTTCTCATTCAAAGAGTTTTCTTTATTTTCATGACTATGAAGGCATCAAAACTATGAATTAACACATGTGGAATTATATACATAACAAACAAGTGTGAAACAACTGAAAATATGTCATACTCTAGGTTCTTCAAAGTAGCCACCTTTTGCTTTAATTACTGCTTTGCACACTCTTGGCATTCTCTTGATGAGCTTCAAGAGGTAGTCCCCTGAAATGGTCTTCCAACAGTCTTGAAGGAGTTCCCAGAGATGCTTAGCACTTGTTGGCCCTTTTGCCTTCACTCTGCGGTCCAGCTCACCCCAAACCATCTCGATTGAGTTCAGGTCCAGTGACTGTGGAAGCCAGGTCATCTGGCCCAGCACCCCATCACTCTCCTTCATGGTCAAATAGCCCTTACCTTCAAAGTTTTCCCAATTTTTCGGCTGACTGACTGACCTTCATTTCTTAAAGTAATGATGGCCACTAGTTTTTCTTTACTTAGCTGCTTTTTTCTTGCCATAATACAAATTCTAACAGTCTATTCAGTAGGACTATCAGCTGTGTATCCACCTGACTTCTCCTCAACGCCACTGATGGTCCCAACC
This sequence comes from Bufo bufo, assembly GCF_905171765.1. NCBI lineage: Eukaryota > Metazoa > Chordata > Amphibia > Anura > Bufonidae > Bufo > Bufo bufo. Next base: position 73,442,547 of record NC_053396.1, read on the forward strand.
TCATTTATAAGGCAAGAAATCCCACTTATAAAACCTGACAGGGCACACCTGTGAAGTGAAAACCATTTCAGGGGACTACCTCTTGAAGCTCATTAAGAGAATGCCAAGAGTGTGCAAAGCAGTAATCAAAGCAAAAGGTGGCTACTTTGAAGAACCTAGAATATGACATATTTTCAGTTGTTTCACACTTGTTTGTTATGTATATAATTCCACATGTGTTAATTCATATTTTTGATGCCTTCAGTGTGAATCTACAATTTTCATAGTCATGAAAATAAAGAAAACTCTTTGAATGAGAAGGTGTGTCCAAACTTTTGGTCTGTACTGTATGTTATTATGGAAATGCATAATTGTTTGATTAAAAGAAACATGTGAACATGTTGGGGTAATAAAGTTATGCTACGGCCCGTTTTACCACAGAAGGTCTCTGTGTCATTTGTGGGTATTGGGATTAGGGACAGGTTTAGTGACGGTTAGCCCATAATAGTTCTTCCATCCCTTTAAGTCATTGTTTTGCCAAAAGTGTGTGTGACTTATTCCCCCAGGCATAGTAACGCTGTCTGGAATACAAGAGTAGCCTATCTGTCTTTACCAATGCCAAGTCTCTCAGCTTAGCTCTCAACAAAACTATACGCCTCAGAAGATGACGAGAACTACGGGAACCCAATTGACTCTCCAGGTTATCTAAATCTTTCTTAATAGAGCAATATTGCCTATTCCTGTCTTTTTTTCAATTTGGACCCAATGGCTATGCAGTTACCCCTAAAAACAGCTTTATGCGCCTCCCATAGAGTGGTCACCGAAAAAACTGACTGCTGGTTTATACTAAAATACTCCGATAGACTCTCCTGCAATTCCTGCCTAGATACTGGATTTGATAGCAGGCTTTCATTCAACCGCCAATGACAAATCTTAGTCACCGGATGTTTAGTACTTAATTTAAAAAAGAATTGGCGCATGGTCTGACCATGAGATGGTTCCTATATCTGCATCTACCATTAAACGCATAATATGGACATTACCTAAGAAATAATCAATTCTAGAGCGCGTACTATGCGGATGGGAGTAGAACGTATATGTTTTGGACGTGGAGTAGTTTACCCGCCATAGGTCAAATAACCCAAATCGTCTCACCAGGCACCTGAAAAGACGCGAAAGCTTAGCCTGTTCTCTGGGAGGGGGTTTCCCTGTCAGTGTCTGCCTGTCACACGTTTCAGAAAAAGAGACATTAAAGTCACCCCCCACAATGAGTGCTGCTGGTAACATATGAGATACTCTAGAGAGCACCTTGGTGATAAAAGGGATCTGCTTAACGTTCGGGGCATAAAGATTACATAAAACAAAAGGAGAGCCATGTAGGGTGGCCTGTATAATTATATAGCGCCCGTGAGGGTCAGAAATCTGGTTAGTCACCTGAAGTGGACAATTAGCAGATAAAAGGATCGCCACTCCTGCTTTTTTCTGCCCACTAGAAGCTGAATAAGCCCTTGGGAATAGACCTTTAGCAAACTTAAACGACCCTGTGTTATCGAAGTGCGTCTCCTGGAGGAAGACTACATCCGCCCTCTGGGCACGACATTCCGTCAAGGCCAGTCTCCTTTTAACATTGGAGTTCAGGCCCTTGACGTTCAAGGACATATACTTGATCATGGCATAAAAAATAACTGCGCCATATACTTGCTATTTTGGAAATAGGCATCATTCCTCCAGGAGATCGCCTCCCAATTTTCCCAGCAGAGCATCTGAAAAAAATCATCATCAATATCATCAGATACAATAGACAGATAACAGGATACGCGACACAGAAGGGTACAAGGGAACACAAAGGACGAATACATAAAAAGAAAATGAACAGGAAATATCCAAACATTGGACTGTGACGTCCAGATGGGGGCATTCAGAAAAAGCAAAGGACACATCAAATAGCCCAATCTCTTCTCCTCACTACCATAGAGAATTGAGGAAAGGAAGAGGGCAAATAGGATCAATACCCCCTGTGGTGACATGGTAGAACACACCCGACATAGATAACCAAACATTGTTTGAACAATATGCATAATAGCTGAGCCCTTTAAAACGCCTTATAATACGTTTCTTCTAGAACAATTAGGCACTAAAAACATATGAGGAACATCTGCCGCCCATCATAGTGGCGTAAACTGTAAGAAGTGAGCCTCAATATACAGCTCCAGTCCCAGTAGTTCAGGACATATCATCTCTCATACTCAGTCCCCTGGAATCTTCTCACGTTTGGGACCTAAGGTTCTTGCTTTTCACCTGGCTCCAGATTGGGGAAGGTGCCAGCATCGGGTCGGGGACCTCCCAATCATCAATGGGAGGTTCCGAGACCCCCAAGGTTGCACAAAAAGAGGATAAGTCCGCATGAGCACGCATGGATACAGCCCTTCCATTTTTATTGGCTATAAGTGCAAATGGGTATCCCCAGCGGTAAGGAATTTTCTTTTGCCTCATGGACAGCAATAGTGGCTGGAGATGGCGCCTTTTTTGCAGGGTAAGCCACGATAAGTCCTGATATACACTGCTCAAAAAAATAAAGGGAACACATAAATAACACATCCTAGATCTGAATTAATTAAATATTCTTCTGAAATACTTTGTTCTTTACATAGTTGAATGTGCTGACAACAAAATCACACAAAAATAAAAAAATGGAAATAAATTTTTTTAACCCATGGAGGTCTGGATTTGGAGTCACACTCAAAATTAAAGTGGAAAAACACACTACAGGCTGATCCAACTTTGATGTAATGTCCTTAAAACAAGTCAAAATGAGGCTCAGTAGTGTGTGTGGCCTCCACGTGCCTGTATGACCTCCCTACAACGCCTGTGCATGCTCCTGATGAGGTGGCGGACGGTCTCCTGAGGGATCTCCTCCCAGACCTGGACTAAAGCATCTGCCAACTCCTGGACAGTCTGTGGTGCAACGTGACATTGGTGGATAGAGCGAGACATGATGTCCCAGATGTGCTCAATTGGATTCAGGTCTGGGGAACGGGCGGGCCAGTCCATAGCATCAATGCCTTCGTCTTGCAGGAACTGCTGACACACTCCAGCCACATTGTCTTGCATTAGGAGGAACCCAGGGCCAACCGCACCAGCATATGGTCTCACAAGGGGTCTGAGGATCTCATCTCGGTACCTAATGGCAGTCAGGCTACCTCTGGCGAGCACATGGAGGGCTGTGCGGCCCTTCAAAGAAATGCCACCCCACACCATTACTGACCCAATGCCAAACCGGTCATGCTGGAGGATGTTGCAGGCAGCAGAACGTTCTCCACGGCGTCTCCAGACTCTGTCACATCTGTCACATGTGCTCAGTGTGAACCTGCTTTCATCTGTGAAGAGCACAGGGCGCCAGTGGCGAATTTGCCAATCTTGGTGTTCTCTGGCAAATGCCAAACGTCCTGCACGGTGTTGGGCTGTAAGCACTACCCCCACCTGTGGACGTCGGGCCCTCATATCACCCTCATGGAGTCTGTTTCTGACCGTTTGAGCAGACACATGCACATTTGTGGCCTGCAGGAGGTCATTTTGCAGGGCTCTGGCAGTGCTCCTCCTGTTCCTCCTTGCACAAATTCGGAGGTAGCGGTCCTGCTGCTGGGTTCTTGCCCTCCTACCGCCTCCTCTACGTCTCCTGATGTACTGGCCTGTCTCCTGGTAGCGCCTCCATGCTCTGGACACTACGCTGACAGACACGGCAAACCTTCTTGCCACAGCTCGCATTGATGTGCCATCCTGGATAAGCTGCACTACCTGAGCCACTTGTGTGGGTTGTAGACTCCGTCTCATGCTACCACTAGAGTAAAAGCACCGCCAGCATTCAAAAGTGACCAAAACATCAGCCAGAAAGCATAGGAACTGAGACATGGTCTGTTGTTACCACCTGCAGAACCATTCCTTTATTGGGGGTGTCTTGCTAATTGCCTATAATTTCCACCTGTTGTCTATCCCATTTGCACAACAGCATGTGAAATTGATTGTCACTCAGTGTTGCTTCCTAAGTGGACAGTTTGATTTCACAGAAGTGTGATTGACTTGGAGTTACATTGTGTTGTTTAAGTGTTCCCTTTATTTTTTTGAGCAGTGTAGTTGCACTTGCGCCCCCTTAAAGTGAAATATAGCCATTTTAAATACCGCCATTTTGTGCAAAGAAATATTAACTTTAGGCTTACACTGGTTCAGGCCCTGTGAGACACTCCCTCTACATATAGAGGTTTGATTCAGGGATTTGAATTACAGCCATTTAAAATACAGCCATTTTGGGCAAAGAAATATTTTCTTCAGGCCTACACTGGTTCTTGCCCTGTGAGATACACCCTCTACATACAGGGGTTTGAAGCAGGCATTTGAAATACAGCCATTTGAAATACAGCCATTTTGTGCAAAGAAATATTTACTTCAGGCCTACACTGGTTCAGGCCCTGTGAGATACTCCCTCTAAATATAGGGGTTTGATTCAGGGATTTGAAATACAGCTATTGGAATTACAGCCATTTTGGGCAAAGAAATATTTAATTCAGGCTTATACTGGTTCAGGCCCTGTGAGATACACCCTCTACATTTCAGGGTTTGAATCAGGCATTTGAAATACAGCCATTTGAAATACAGCCATTTTGGGCAAAGAAATAATTAATTTAGGCCTACACTGGTTCTGGCCCTGTGAGATACACCCTCTACATACAGGGGTTTGAATCAGGCATTTGAAAAACAGCCATTTGAAATACAGCCATTTTGTGTAAAGAAATATTTACTTCAGGCCTACACTGGTTCAGGCCCTGTGAGATACTCCGTCTACATACAGGGGTTTGATTCAGGGATTTGAAATACAGCTATTTGAAATACAGCCATTTTGTGCAAAGAAATATTTACTTCAGGCCTACACTGGTTCTGGCCCTGAGAGATACACCCTCTACATAAAGGGGTATGAATCAGGCATTTGAAATACAACCATTTGAAATACAGCCATTTTGTGCAATGAAATATTTACTTCATGCGTACACTGGTTCAGGCCCTGTGAGATACCCCCTCTACATATAGGGGTTTGATTCAAGCAATGGCCGGACAGAGGGGGGGCGGAGCCCCCTTTAGGGGAGGCCCCCATGACGGGGGTTTGGTTTAGTGAGCTGGGGGGTGGGGGGAGTGGTCGGGCTAGGGGAGAGGGAGGGGGCTATGGCAGGGAGAAAGGTTAGGATAGGTTAGGTTGAGTGAGGGGGTGGAGTTAAGGGGTTAAATAGGCAGGGAAGAGGAAGGCAGGGGCCATTTTGGGAAAGAGAAAAAGCTGAGAGCTAGCTTACCGGAAAGATGCAGCAACTGGAGGCCATGATCGGGGAATTGCGGGCAGCGGCGGAGGTGAGGGGCCCAGCGTCGGCTCAAGATCAGATTCAGCTGCTGCTGAGGGGGCCGGGTGAGGTCTCTGTTCTGCCTCACCCACCTGTTTTACGGCCGCGGCAGGCCAGGCCGCCAGTGCGCCTTTCACCATCGGCTTCCCCCCCTCGGGCTCAGCGCCGTATTAGGAGCCCCTCGCGGGACCCTCCACGTCGGGTGCCGCCGACACCAGCTTCCTCCAGGCCCCGACGTGGGAAGAATCCTCAATGTAGGCGGAGCCTGGTGGGTGGCCGGGCCCGGCCATCTACTCCTGCAAGCGGCGACGTCGTGGGAGCGGGACCGGGTACTGCAGGCGCCTCTGTAACTCCAGGTACAGAGGCGGCCCCTCGGCGTGGGAGGTCAGGCGTCCATCGGTGGCAGCAGGCCCCAGGAGGCAAGCAGTGTAAGAGGCTCTGCCCCCAGGAGCAGTTCAGAAGCAACCGTTAACCCCGCCGTCCCTGGTCTGCATGGGGCTAGGGGACAGGAGTCGGCCAGTCCCAGGAGATGTCAGGAGGTCCGGGCCGTGGAGGGGTCCTGCTGCACCGCACGTTCCTGCCTTGCCAGGAGGCAAGGTGAAGATGAGGGTTCCAGCTTCATGGTCTATCCTGGAGAGGACGTCCCTGGTCCCAGCGGGTCCAGGGGACAGCGGGACGGCAACGGCGTGACACAGAGGAGAGATATTCAGGAGTCAGGACTTGCGGCTGATGGGAACACAGCGCCCAGGCAGCCAGGTGAGATTGCATGGGGACCACTTGCGCAGGTAGTGCAGGGTGTGGGGGCTGGGGTGGGGGGTGTCTCCCAGTTAGTGTTGAGTAAGGGCCTGGGGCAATTGTTGGGGGGTTTGGCAGGGTTGGTTGCTAGTTGGGGGTTGAGTGGAAGGACGCCGTTACAGGCCTGGGGCGTGCACGGGTTGGCTGCGAGTGCAGGGTCATCGGGGGAGCAGCAACGGGGGTTGCCGGGTGTGGGGGTGTCAGTGCAGACGCAGGCGTGAGCGGAAGGGGAGGAGGATTCGGTTCGGGTGGATGATAAGGCAAAGGGGGAGGTTTATGTTTGCTTTGAGGGCCCGTTGGGGGCGCATTTGAAGTCGGAGGTGAGGGAGAGGATTTGGAAGGGGGAATATGTGGAGATATTTTCCCTGCTTCTTTTGGAGCGCTTCAATTTGGATAGGGTGCTAAGGGAGGATGGTAAGCGGGAGGAGGAGGAGAAGCGCCGTTACAGGTTAATACCGCGGACGTTCGTGAACTGGTTGCAGGCGTTCGCGATATTGGCGGGTGTGATTGGGGAGAAGACGCCGGAGGCTTGTTCGGGGTTGTTTTGTTATTTGGACGCAATCGGTGAAGCGTATCGGGTGTATGGGGGGGTGGCGTGGTTGCGTTACGATGAGCAGTTCCGGCAGCGGAAGGCGGTTCGCCCTGAGATGCGGTGGGACCATAAGGATATTGCCTTGTGGTTAAAGGTTACGGCCCCAGTGCGTTCGGGGCAGCCCTTTCGTGGGGAAGGTAGTAGTGGGGGGACGGGCAATACAGCGGTTGCCTCAGCGAGGGGACTGTGTTTTGCCTTCAATGAAGGCAACTGTAGGTTCGGGGCTAAATGTCAATTTAAGCACGAATGCTCAGGCTGTGGAGGGAATCATGGGGCAGCGAGGTGTTTTAAGGGGGGCAAGCAGAGAGGGGGGATGATTTTGGAAAAGGGGGTGACGCCGGTTCGGCTGGAAAAGATGCAACCGTACTTAGATAGGTACCCCAATAGGGAGGCGACGGGTTTGTTAGTTTTGGGTTTTGCGGAAGGGTTTCGAATTCCGTTCGTGCCGGGGGATGCGGTGTTGCTCAGGAAGAATTTGCGATCTGCTAGGGAGCATCCTGAAGTGGTGGGGGAGAAGTTGGGAAAGGAGGTGATGCTTGGGCGGATGGTGGGTCTTTGGAGCCACCTGTTTGCAATTTGTGGGTGTCACCGTTGGGGGTTGTACCTAAGAAGGAGACAAATAAGTTTTGCCTGATCCATCATCTGTCGTTCCCGAGGGGCTCCTCGGTCAATGATGGTATTGACCCGGCGGTTTGTTCTGTAGTATATACATTGTTCGACGCGGCGGTGAGTTGGGTGAGGCGTTTTGGGGCGGGGGCATTAATGGCAAAGACGGACATTGAGGCGGCGTTTAGGTTGTTGCCGGTTCATCCGGAGTGTCAGCATTTGTTGGGGCTTTTTTGGGATGGGGGGTTCTTTGTGGATCGTTGTTTACCCATGGGGTGTTCGCTGTCGTGCGCCTACTTCTAAACTTTCAGCTCGTTTTTGGAGTGGGCGGTTGTGGACTCGTCAGGTTGTGAATCGCTGATTCATTACCTGGACGATTTTTTGTGTATTGGTCCCCCGGGGTCGCCAGTTTGCGCGTTGTTGTTGGAAACGTTGAGCTCGATTTTTGGGAAGTTTGGGGTCCCGCTGGCGGAGGGCAAGACGGTGGGGCCGGTAACGGAATTGAGTTTCCTTGGCATAGTGATTGATTCGGTGAGGATGGAGTGCCGGTTGCCGGGTGATAAGCTGGAAGATCTGAAAGGTTTGGTGGCTAGGGTGATTCGAGCGAAAAAGTTGCAGTTGAGGGAGCTTCAGTCGCTGTTGGGGAAGCTTAATTTCGCTTGCCGGATAATGCCCATGGGGCGAGTGTTCTGTAGGCGGTTGGCGCAGGTGACCGGGGGGGTGGTGATTCCGCATCATTATATTCGGTTAGGGAGGGAGCTGCGGGCGGGCTTACAGGTTTGGAGTTCTTTTCTGGACCAGTACAACGGTCGCTCGCTGTTTATGGGAGGAGTGGTTGAGGCTTTTGATTTTGAGTTATTCACTGATGCGGCGGGGGGTTCAGGTTTTGGGGCGTTTTGTGGAGGTCAGTGGTGCGCTGGGGTTTGGCCAGCGGTTTGGGTGGAATGGGGCTGGGTGAGGAATTTAGCCTTGTTGGAGTTGTTCCCTATTGTGCTGGCGGTTGCGTTGTGGGGAGAGCGGTTCCGGGACAGGAAGGTTCGTTTTCACTGCGACAATATGGGCGTAGTTCAAGCGATAAATGGCGCCATTGGTGGTGCGGCTGCTGCAGCGGTTAGTGTTAGAGTTCTTGTCACTTAATGCTTGGGTTGTAGCGGTACATGTGCCAGGGGTGGACAATTGTATTGCTGACGCCCTTTCTCGTTCGCAGTGGAATAGTTTTCGGCAGTTGGCTCCGGAGGCGGATGCGGTTGGTTTGGAGTGTCCGGCTTGCCTGTGGGAGCATTGAAGGGGCTTATTCGGGCATCATTGGCTCCGGGTACGTGGGATACGTATATGAGGGCTTGGAGGGCCTGGGAGGATTAGTGTGCCGTTTTGGGAGGGGGGCTGGAGGAGCCAGAGTTGGCTTTGTTAATGTTTGTGGGTCATGGTAGGGAGCAGGGTTGGTCGGTTAGCAAGGTTAACAGTTACATGGCTGGGTTGGCTTTTGGTTTTAAGGCTCGGCGGATGGTGGATGTTACGAAGTCCTTTTTGGTGGTGCAGGCATTGAAAGGGTGGAGGAGGATGGGTGCTGGGGTGGATGAGAGGAGGCCAGTCTCGTTTGGGTTGTTGCATAAGTTGGGGGGGCAGTTGCGGACGGTTTGTCGGTCAGAAGGGGAAACGCGGTTGTTTCGGTTGGCTTTCTCGCTGGCGTTTTTTGGGGCAATGCGTGTGGGGGAGTTGGTGTGTCCGTCGGTGAGTCGGGTAGGGGGACTTTTGAGGAGGGATGTTGAGTTGTTTGAAGATAGGGTGGAGTTTGTTATCCGGCGGTCGAAGACGGATTTGTTGGGTAGAGGGCGGAAGGTGGTGCTTTTCCGGGTGGAGGGTTGTGATATGTGCCCGGTTCAATGTTTGCGGGATTATGGGATAGGTGGAGGGGAAGGGTCTTCGTTGTTGGTTCATGCGGATGGCACCTTTTTGTCTCGCTTCCAGTTTTATGCTATTTTTTCAAGGTGTTTGAGCCGGGTGGGGGTGGATAAGGTGGGGTATTCTAGCCACTCTATTAGGATTGGTGCAGCGACAGAAGCGGCTAGTTGGGGGCTTGGTGAGGATGTTATTAAGAGGAGTGGTCGTTGGGAGTCGGCAAGGTTTAAGTCTTATGTTCGTTTGGATCGCCTATAGAGAACAGGGGGGGTTTTGGTGTTTAGGTTTGTTGTGTTGGTGCAAAGCTGCAGTATTGTTCTTTTGTTTCTCTCGTTGCAGATGCGGCGCCCGCTCTGGTGTGGATTTTGGGGCATTCTTATGTCTTCTGGGGGGCTGTCCGGGCAGCGGTTCGGCCGGACGGTCAACAGCTAGGATTTGACAGGGAGTCTGCAGTGGTAAGGTGGATTGGGAGGCGGGGTATGGTTTAGAAGGGGGTGCTGCCTGAAATTCATAGGTTCGTGAGAATGGATAGAGCACCGGATGTGTTGGTGGTACATGCAGGGGGCAACGATTTGGCGGCAAAGCCTATTCGGCAGCTGATTAAGGAGGTCATGTGGGATTTCTTACGGTTGTGGTCGTTATTTCCGGGTATGGTGACCGTATAGTCTGATATTGTTCCCCGGCAGGTGTGGAGGGAGGCTCGGTCTGTGGATGCGGTGAATAAGGCGAGGGTAAAGGTGAATAGGGCAATCGGGCGTTTTATGGCTAGGAACGGGGCAGTGATAGTCAGGCATAGGGATTTGGAGGCTGGAACGGGGGCTTTTTGGAGATCGGACGGAGTGCATTTGAATGCGGTGGGGCTGGATGTGTGGAGTTTGGCGTTGCAGGATGGCATTGAGGTGGCCCTAAGGTTGTGGAAGAACGCCCGGAGTTGAGGTGGTAAAGTCCGGTCGTTGGTGGCGGTGGGGGGGGGGGGTCCTTGGAGTTGGGCACGGTGAAATCTGAGGACAACAGGGGCGGCCCCACGGTGGGAGCTGGACTCCCAGGTGGACCGAGCGGTTGTGGTGAATCGAGGGGGGTCATTCGGTGTGGCATGACAGTACCCCCCCCCCCCCTCTACGGGTGACCTCCGGACACCATGGACCAACCTTATCCGGATGGGACCTATGAAAGGCCCTCACCAGACGGCTGGCGTTGACATCTGACGCCGGAACCCACATCCTCTCCTCAGGACCGTATCCCCTCCAGTGAACCAGGTACTGGAGGGAACCCCGCAGAACTCTCGAGTCGAGAATCCTGGAGATCTCGAACTCCAAGTTTCCCTCGACCAGAACAGGAGGAGGAGGCAATGGCGATGGTACCACTGGTTTAACATATTTTTTTAGTAAAGACTTGTGGAAGACATCGTGGATCCTCCAAGTCTGCGACAGATCAAGTCGAAATGCCACAGGATTGATCACAGCAGAAATCTTATATGGACCAACAAATCTTGGACCCAGTTTCCAAGATGGCATTCTCAACTTGATATTCCTAGTGGACAACCACACCAAATCACCCACACACAGGTCAGGACCAGTCACACGTCTCCTGTCAGCCATTCGTTTATACCTCTCACCCATCCTCTCCAAATTCCCTTGAATCCTCCGCCAGATAGAGGATAAGGCAGAAGAGAATCTCTCCTCCTCTGGCATCCCGGAGGAACCAGACCCAGAAAAGGTACCAAACTGAGGATGGAAACCGTATGCACCAAAAAATGGCGACTTACCCGTGGACTCCTGCCTACGGTTATTCAATGCAAATTCTGCTAAGGGCAAGAACGAGGATCAGTCCTCCTGATTCTCAGCCACAAAGCACCTCAAGTAGGTCTCCAGGTTTTGATTGGTACGCTCCGTCTGACCATTCGACTGTGGATGAAAAGCCGACGAGAAAGAAAGTTGAATGCCAAGTCGAGAGCAGAACGCCCTCCAAAACCTGGAGACAAACTGCGTGCCCCTATCAGAGACAATATCCGAAGGAATACCGTGCAATTTAACAATATTATCCACAAAAATCTGCGCAAGGGTCTTAGCGTTAGGCAGACTTGTTAGTGGTATAAAGTGAGCCATTTTACTGAAACGATCGACTACTACCAAAATCACTGTTCTCCCAGAGGAACTCGGTAGGTCCGTAATAAAGTCCATGGACAAATGTGTCCAATGACGAGATGGAATAGACAATGGAAGAAGTGAACCAGGCGGTCGAGTATGAGCAACCTTAGACCGAGCGCAGGTTTCACAAGCTGCCACGTAATTCTCAATACTCTTACGCAAACCTGGCCACCAGAACCTCCGGGATACCAGATCACAGGTGGACTTACCACCAGGATGTCCAGCGAGAACAGTATCGTGATGTTCCTTAAACACCTTGTATCGTAGGCCCTCAGGAACAAACAACCTCCCTGGGGGACACGAACCAGGAGCCCCCTCCTGAGCTCCCAACACCTCCATCTCCAATTCAGGGTACAGAGCGGAGACCACCACTCCATCCGCCAAAATCGTCGCTGGATCTTCTGAATCACCTCCCCCAGGGAAGCTGCGAGACAAGGCATCAGCCTTGACGTTCTTGACCCCTGGGCGAAAGGTAACCACGAAATTGAACCTGGTAAAAAAAAGTGACCATCTGGCCTGCCTAGGGTTCAGACGCTTGGCAGATTGCAGGTAAGCCAAATTCTTATGGTCAGTATACACTGTAACGGGGTGAGACGCCCCCTCCAACCAGTGGCGCCATTCCTCAAAGGCCAACTTGATAGCCAACAACTCTCTATCTCCAACATCATAATTCCTCTCGGCAACCGAGAGCTTCTTGGAGAAGAAGGCACACGGGACCCACTTGCCAGGAGATGAACCCTGTGACAGCACCGCCCCAACCCCCACCTCTGATGCATCAACCTCCACTACGAATGGTTGAGACACATCCGGCTGCACCAGAATGGGAGCAGACGCAAAACGCTCCTTAACAGCCGAAAAGGCCTGCAACGCCTCATCCGACCAGACAGAGACATCGGCGCCCTTCTTGGTCATATCAGTAAGAGGTTTTACTAGGGTAGAATAATTCGAAATAAATTTCCTATAATAATTTGTAAACCCCAAGAACTGCATCAAATCTTTCTGATTCTCTGGTCGGTCCCACTCCAGAACCGCCCGGACCTTTTCGGGGTCCATACGAAAACCGGAATCAGAAAGCATGTATCCCAAGAACGGAAGCTCTTGCACCGCAAACAAACATTTCTCCAATTTGGCATACAACTTATTCTCCCGAAGGATCGTCAAAACCTGTTTCACATGATCCTGATGGGTCTTCAGATCAGGAGAATAAATTAAAATGTAATCCAGGTAAACTACAACGAACCTCCCCACCAAGTGATGAAAAATGTCATTGACGAATCGCTGAAATACTGCTGGCGCGTTCGTCAACCCAAAAGGCATCACCAGGTTTTCAAAATGACCCTCGTGCGTATTGAAGGCCGTTTTCCACTCATCCCCCTCCTTGATCCTGATCAGATTGTAGGCTCCTCTCAAATCCAACTTGGAGAACACCTTGGCTCCAACAATCTGATCAAAAAGATCAGAGATCAAGGGCAGGGGATATGGATCCCGGACTGTAATACGGTTCAACTCCCGGAAATCCAAACACGGTCTCAGTGATCCATCTTTTTTCTTCACAAAGAACAAACCTACTGCCACTGGAGACTTAGATGGTCTAATATGACCCTTTGCCAAACTCTCGGCGACATACTTTCGCATGACCTCTCTTTCGGGTTGAGAGAGGTTGTAAAGCCGAGACTTTGGCAACTTGGCGCCAGGAATGAGATTAACTGGACAATCATAGTCCCGATGAGGGGGCAATTCCTGAGCCCCACCCTCCGAAAAAACATCCGCAAAATCCGAGAGATACGAAGGTAAAGCCGTAATGGACACTTCAGAAATAGATGTGACAAGACAATTGTCCGAACAAAACTCGCTCCAACCAATGATTTGTTTCGCTTGCCAGTCTATAATTGGGTTATGCCTAATCAACCATGGCAACCCCAAAACTATAGGAGCTGGCAAATCCTTCATGACAAAACAAGAAATAATTTCAGCATGTGAATCACCCACCCTTAAATGAATACCATGAACAATGTGAGTGAGACTCCTTTGAGAAAGAGGGGAAGAATCAATTGCAAAAACACGAATCTCGTTCTCTAACGTGCAAGTACTTAGTCCCAGGCCTTGAAGAAAAAGAAAGTCAATTAGGTTTACCCCAGCACCACAATCAAGGAATACATCAACAAACACATTTTTTGACTCTAGCGCCACCATAGCTGAAAGGAGAAAACGCGAACTGCAGGGAGCTTGCATACCTGTCTGCTCCACCACACCATTCATACTACCAAGTGTGAGGGAGGTTTTTTTTTCTTTTTTCCTTTTTTTCTTCCACCTGTGATTTAACATGAGGACAAGAAAAAATAAAATGACCCCTCTTTCCACAAAAGTAACATAGTTTGTGCAATTTCCTAAAGTCTCTACTATCAGAATGGCAAGAAATCTGACCCAATTGCATGGGTTCCTCCGCTACTCCAGAGTTATAAGCAATATCACCCTGGGCAGAAGAAGAAACAAAACCACACGCAGGAGGGATCCCCTGCACGGAGGGACCCTTACCCCTCTCTCGGATACGTCTATCCAACCGTATAGCCAAAGACATTGCATTCTCTAAAGTATCCGGATACTCATGAAAAGCCAGGGCATCCTTTAACCTTTCAGGTAACCCCTGACAAAACTGACTACGTAACGCGGGGTCGTTCCACCCCGACTCAGTAGCCCACCTCCTAAACTCTGTACAGTAACCCTCTGCAGTATGTTCACCCTGCAGTAAGTTACGCAATTTCGATTCTGCCATCGAGACCCGATCTGGGTCATCGTAAATCAATCCCAGGGCTTGGAAAAATTCCTCCACTGACCGGAGAGCCAGAGAACCGGGCGGCAGAGAAAAAGCCCAGGATTGAGCGTCCCCTTTAAGCAGAGACATGATGATACCAACCCTCTGATCCTCATTACCTAACGAAAATGGACGCAGTCGAAAGTACAATTTGCATGACTCTTTAAAGCGGAAAAAATCATCCGTACTCCCTGTAAATCTGTCGGGAAGCGCGACTTTAGGCTCCCCACCAATTTGACCTGTACCTGATGCCAGAAACCTCTGACACTGTGTGACCGTACCACGCAGATTCACAACCTCTAGGGATAAACCCTGCATGCGGTCAACCAGTGCATCAATTGACGCCATCACAAAAGCGCTGAGTGATGGCAGTCACAGTATGGCGGATTATAATGTCACGGCGGGCGTGCACTCGGTATGACAGATAACGAACCAACCAGGCTCTGGGCGAGAGACAGGGAAGGGTCACCTCCTAGCTAATCCCTGACCTCTTTCTCTGCACTGCTCAGCCCATCTACAGATCTTGAAGGTAGATCTGAGATGTCCCCGTGCCTGGGCTGACAAAACCCTGAATTCCCTGAGATGGTGAAGTGGGGAATAGGAGCAGCAGGCTCGCACAGAACCTGGATGGGAAAGATGACACAAAACAACCAACTAGAAACAACACTTATCTTCCTGAGCTGGAGCAGACAGCCAACCTTCCTTCCTAGCTTCCAAGATCACAATAATGAATATAATCCGCTCAGGGCACTGGGCAGAGGAGCTATTTAAACTAATGACTCCACCCAGTGCACCTGATGAGGGGCGGATCCAGCACGACTCCAAAACAAACACTAAACTCGTGCTGCAATCCTGGCCGACCTTCGCACATCGTCAGAGTGTAGCATGACACATTTTGTGCAAAGAAATATTTACTTCAGGCCTGCACTGGTTCAGGCCCTGTAAAATACCCCCTCTACATACAGGGGTTTGATTCATAGATTTGCAATGTAGCCATTTTGGACAAAGAAATATTTACTTCAGGCCTACACTGGTTCTGGCCCTGTAAGATACACCCTCTACATACAGGGGTTTGAAGCAGGCATTTGAAATATAGCCATTTGAAATACAGCCATTTTGTACAAAGAAATATTTACTTCAGGCCTACACTGGTTCAGGCCCTGTGAGATACTCCCTCAACATATAAGGGTTTGATTCAGGGATTTGAAATGCAGCCATTGGAATTACAGCCATTTTGTGCAAATTTTTTTTTAACTCAGGCCTATACTGGTTCAGGCGCTGTGAGATACACCCTCTACATTTCAGGGTTTGAATCAGGCATTTGAAATACGACCATTTTGGGCAAAGAAATATTTACTTCAGGCCTACACTGGTTCAGGTCCTGTAAGATACCCTTTCTACATACAGGGGCTTGAATCAGGCATTTGAAATACAGCCATTTGAAATACAGCCATTTTGTGCAAAGAAATATTTACTTCATGCCTACACTGGTTCAGGCCCTGTGAAATACCCCCTCTACATACAGGGGTTTGATTCATGGATTTGAAATTCAGCCATTTGAAATACAGCCATTTTGGACAAAGAAATATTTACTTCAGGCCTATACTGGTTCTGGACCTGTGAGATACACCCTCTACATACAGGGGTTTGATTCAGAGATTTCAAATACAGCCATTTTGTGCAAAGAAATATTAACTTTAGGCTTACACTGGTTCATGCCCTGTGAGATACTCCCTATACATACAGGGGTTTGATTCAGAGATTGGAAATACAGCCATTTGAAATACAGCCATTTTGTGCAAAGAAATATTTACTTCAGGCCTACACCGGTTCAGACCGTTTGAGATATCCCCTATACATATAGGGGTTTGAATGAGGCACTTGAAATTCAGTCATTTAAAATACAGCCATTTTGGGCAAAGAAATATTTATTTCAGGCCTATACTGGTTCAGGCCCTGTGAGATACACCCTCTACATACAGGAATTTAAATCAGGCATTTGAAATATAGCCATTTTAAATACAGCCATTTTGTGAAAAGAAATATTAACTTTAGGCTTACACTGGTTCAGGCCCTGTGAGATACTCCCTCTACATACAGGGGTTTGATTCAGGGATTTGAATTACAGCCATTTAAAATACAGCCATTTTGTGCAAAGAAATATTTACTTCAGGCCTACACTGGTTCAGACCGTGTGAGAGACCTCCTCTACATACAGGGGTTTGATTCATGGATTTGAAATACATCCATTTGAAATACAGCCATTTTGTGCAAAGAAATATTTACTTAAGGCCTACACTGGTTCAGGCCCTGTGAAATACCCCCTCTATATACAGGGGTTTGAATCATGGATTTGAAATACAGCCATTTTGTGCAAAGAAATATTTACTTCAGACCTACACTGGTTCAGGCCCTGTATGATACCCCCTCTACATACAGGGGTTTGATTCATGGATTTGAAATGCAGCCATTTTGGGCAAAGAAATATTTACATCAAGCCTACACTGGTTCTGGACCTGTGAGATACACCCTCTACATACAGGGGTTTGATTCAGGGATTTGAAATATAGCCATTTGAAATACAGCCATTTTGTGCAAAGAAATATTTTCTTCAGGCCTACACTGGTTCTGGCCCTGTGAGATACACCCTCTACATACAGGGGTTTGAAGCAGTCATTTGAAATACAGCCATTTGAAATACAGCCATTTTGTGCAAAGAAATATTTACAGTACTTCAGACCTACACTGGTTCAGGCCCTGTGAAATACTCCCTCTACATATAGGGGTTTAATTCAGGGATTTGAAATACAGCCATTGAAATTACAGCCATTTTGGGCAAAGAAATATTTAATTCAGGCTTATACTGGTTCAGGCCCTGTGAGATACACCCTCTACATTTCAGGGTTTGAATGAGGCATTTGAAATACAGCCATTTTGTGCAAAGAAATATTTACTTCAAGGCTACACTGGTTCAGGCCCTGTGAGATACACACTGTACATACAAGGGTTTCAATCAGGAATTGAAAAACAGCCATTTGAAATACAGCCATTTTGTGCAAAGAAATATTTACTTCATGCCTACACTGGTTCAGGCCCTGTGAAATACCCCCTCTACATACAGGGGTTTGATTTATGGATTTGAAATTCAGCCATTTGAAATACAGCCATTTTGGACAAAGAAATATTAACTTCAGGCCTAAACTGGTTCTGGACCTGTGAGATACTCCCTCTAGATACAGGGGTATGATTCATGGAATTGAAATACAGCCATTTTGTGCAAAGAAATATTTACATTAGGCCTACACTGGTTCAGGCCCTGTGAGACACTCCCTCTACATACAGGGGTTTGATTCATAGATTTGAAATACAGCCATTTTGTGCAAAGAAATATTTACATCAGGCCTACACTGGTTCAGGCCCTGTGAGATACTCGCTCTACATACACGGGGTTTGATTCAGGGATTGGAAATACAGCCATTTTGTGCAAAGAAATATTTACTTTAGGCTTACACTGGTTCAGGCCCTGTGAGATACTCCGTATACATACAAAGGTTTGATTCAGGGATTTGAAATACAGCCATTTGAAATACAGCCATTTTGTGCAAAGAAATATTTACTTCAGGCCTACACTGGTTCAGACCGTGTGAGAGACCCCCTCTACATACAGGGGTTGGATTCAGGCATTTGAAATACAGCCATTTGAAAATACTGCCATTTTGTGCAAAGAAATATTTACTTCAGGCCTGCACTGGTTCAGGCTCTGTGAGATACTCCCTCTACATATAAGGGTTTGTTTCAGGGATTTGAAATACAGCCATTGGAATTACAGCCATTTTGGGCAAAGAAATATTTAATTCAGGCCTATACTGGTTCAGGCCCTGTAAAATACCCCCTCTACATACAGGGGTTTGATTGATGGATTTGCAATGCAGCAATTTTGGACAAAGAAATATTTACTTCAGGCCTACACTGGTTCTGGCCCTGTGAGATACACCCTCTACATACAGGGGTTTGAAGCAGGCATTTGAAATACAGCCATTTGAAATACAGCCATTTTGTACAAAGAAATATTTACTTCAGGCCTACACTGGTTCAGGCCCTGTGAGATACTTCCTCTACATATAAGGGTTTGTTTCAGGGATTTGAAATACAGCCATTGGAATTACAGCCATTTTGGGCAAAGAAATATTTAATTCAGGCCTATACTGGTTCAGGCCCTGTGAGATACACCCTCTACATTTCAGGGTTTGAATCAGGCATTTGAAATACAACCATTTTGGGCAAAGAAATATTTACTTTAGGCCTACACTGGTTCAGGCCCTGTAAGATACCCTTTCTACATACAGGGGCTTGAATCAGGCATTTGAAATACAGCCATTTGAAATACAGCCATTTTGTGCAAAGAAATATTTACTTCATGCCTACACTGGTTCAGGCCCTGTGAAATACCCACTCTACATACAGGGGTTTGATTCATGGATTTGAAATTCAGCCATTTGAAATACAGACATTTTGGACAAAGAAATATTTACTTCAGGTTTATACTGGTTCTGGTCCTGTGAGATACACCCTCTACATACACGGGGTTTGATTCAGAGATTTCAAATACAGATATTTTGTGCAAAGAAATATTAAAGGGTTTCTATCACTTCGTTTCACCTATTTAGCTTTCAGACACTAGCGATCCGCTAGTGTCTGCTTTATCTAACCATCCTAATATAAGAGCTTATTGTCCTGCCGTTTAGCTAAAAAAAGAACTTATATAGATATGCAAATGAGCCTCTAGGTGCTATGGGGGCGTGATTAGCACCTAGAGGCTCCGTCTACCTTAACAAACTGCCGCCGCCCAGCGCGTCCCTCCAGCCCGCCTATCTCCTCCGGAATGCGATGCTCCTCGTATTCGGCGCATGCGCAGTTAATGTCTGATCGCTTCCCTGCTCAGACATCTCCACTGCGCCTGCACCGATGACGTCATAGTGCTTCGAGGAACAGGCGCAGTGGAGATGTCTGAGCAGGGAAGCGGTCAGACATTCACTGCGCATGCGCCAAATACAGACGCGCACACGGAGGTTCGCATTCCGGAGGAGATGGGCGGGCTGGAGGGACGTGCTGGGCGGCGGCAGTTTGTTAAGGTAGACGGAGCCTCTAGGTGCTAATCACGCCCCCATAGCACCTAGAGGCTCATTTGCATATCTATATAAGTTATTTTTTTAGCTAAACGGCAGGAGAATAAGCTCTTATATTAGGATGGTTAAATAAAGCAGACACTAGCGGATCGCTAGTGTCTGAAAGCTAAATAGGTGAAACGAAGTGATAGAAACCCTTTAACTTTAGGCTTACACTGGTTCAGGCCCTGTGAGATACTCCCTATACATACAGGGGTTTGATTCAGAGATTGGAAATACAGCCATTTGAAATACAGCAATTTTGTGCAAAAAATATTTACTTAATGCCTACACCAGTTCAGACTGTTTGAGATACCCCCTATACATATAGGGGTTTGAATGAGGCACTTGAAATTCAGCCATTTGAAATACAGCCATTTTGGGCATAGAAATATTTAATTCAGGCCTATACTGGTTCAGGTCCTGTGAGATACACCCTCTACATACAGGAATTTGAATCAGGCATTTGAAATATAGCCATTTTAAATACAGCCATTTTGTGCAAAGAAATATTAACTTTAGGCTTACACTGTTTCAGGCCCTGTGAGATACTACCTCTACATAAAGGGGTTTGATTCAGGGATTTGAATTACAGCCATTTAAAATACAGCCATTTTGTGCAAAGAAATATTTACTTCAGGCCTACACTGGTACAGACCGTGTGAGAGACCTCCTCTACATACAGGGGTTTGATTCAGGGATTTGAAATACAGCCATTTGAAATACAGCCATTTTGTGCAAAGAAATATTTACTTCAGGCCTACATCGGTTCAGACCGTGTGAGATACCCCCTATACATATAGGGGTTTGAATGAGGCACTTGAAATTCAGCCATTTGAAATACAGCCATTTTGGGCAAAGAAATATTTAATTCAGTCCTATACTGGTTCAGGCCCTGTGAGATACACCCTCTACATACAGGAATTTGAATCAGTCATTTGAAATACAGCCATTTTAAATACAGCCATTTTGTGCAAATAAATATTAACTTTAGGCTTACACTGGTTTAGGCCCTGTGAGATACCGCCTCTACATACAGGGGTTTGATTCAGGCATTTGAAATACAGCCATTTTGTGCAAAGAAATAATTACTTCAGGCCTACAATGGTTCAGGCCATGTGAAATACCCGCTCTATATACAGGGGTTTGATTCATGGATTTGAAATACAGCCATTTGAAATACAGCCATTTTGTGCAAATAAATATTTACTTCAGGCCTGCACTGGTTCAGGCCCTGTATAATACCCCCTCTACATACAGGGGTTTGATTCATGGATTTGAAATGCAGCCATTTTAGGCAAAGAAATATTTTCTTCAGGCCTACACTGGTTCTGGACCTGTGAGATACACCATCTACATACAGGGGTTTGATTCAAGGATTTGAAATACAGCCATTGGAATTACAGCAATTTTGGGCAAAGAAATATTTAATTCAGGCTTATACTGGTTCAGGCCCTGTGAGATACACCCTCTACATTTCAGGGTTTGAATCAGGCATTTGAAATACAGCCATTTTGGGCAAAGAAATATTTACTTCAGGCCTGCACTGGTTCAGGCCCTGTAAAATACCCCCTCTACATACAGGGGTTTGATTCAGGGATTAGAAATTCAGCCATTTGAAATACAGCCATTTTGTGCAAAGAAATATTTACTTCAGGCCTACACTGGTTCAAGCAGTGTGAGATACCCCCTCTACATACAGGGGTTTGAATCAGGCATTTGAAATACAGCCGTTATGTGCAAAGAAATATTTACTTCAGGCTTACACTGGTTCAGGCCCTGTGAGATACTCCCTCTACATACAAGGGTTTGATTCAGGGATTGGAAATACAGCCATTTTGTGCAAAGAAATATTTACTTCAGGCTTACACTGGTTCAGGCCCTGTGAGATACTCCCTCTACATACAGGGGTTTGATTCAGGGATTTGAAATACAGCCATTTAAAATACCGCCATTTTGTGCAAGTAAATATTTACTTCAGGCCTACACTGGTTCTGGCCCTGTGAGATACACCCTCTACGAACAGGGGCTTAAATCTGGCATTTGAAATACAGCAATCTTGGTCAAAGAAATATTTACATCAAGCCTACACTGGTTCAGGCCCTGTAAGATACTTTTTCTACATGCATGGGCATGAATCAGGCATTTGAAATACAGCCATTTGAAATACTACCATTTTGGGCAAAGAAATATTTACTTCAGGCCTACACTGGTTCAGGCACTGTAAGATACTTTTTCTACATACAGGGGCTTAAATCAGGCATTTGAAATACAGCCATTTGAAATACAGCCATTTTGTGCAAAGAAATATTTACTTCATGCCTACACTGGTTCAGGCCCTGTGAAATACCCCCTCTATATACAGGGGCTTGAATCAGGCATTTGAAATACAGCCATTTGAAATACAGCCATTTTGTGCAAAGAAATATTTACTTCATGCCTACAGTGGTTCAGGCCCTCTGAAATACAACCTCTTCATACAGGGGTTTGATTCATGGATTTGAAATTCAGCCATTTGAAATACAGTCATTTTGGACAAAGAAATATTTACTTCAGGCCTATACTCGATCTGGACCTGTGAGATACTCCCTCTAGATACAGGGCTTTGATTCATATATTTGAAATACACGCATTTTGTGCAAAGAAATATTTACATTAGGCCTACACTGGTTCAGGCCCTGTGAAAGACTCCCTCTACATACAGGGGTTTGATTCATGGATTTGAAATACAGCCATTTTGTGCAAAGAAATATTTACATCAGGCCTACTCTGGTTCAGGCCCTGTGAGATAGTCGCTCTACATACAGGGGTTTGATTTAGGGATTTGAAATACAGCCATTTGAAATACAGCCATTTTGGGCAAAGAAATATTTACATAAGGCCGACACTGGTTCAGGCCCTGTGAGATACTCCCTCTACATATAAGGGTTTGATTCAGGCATTTGAAATACAGCCATTTTGGGCAAAGAAATATTTACTTTAGACCTACACTGGTTCAGGCCCTGTGAGATACACCCTCTACATACAGGGGTTTGATTCAGGGATTGGAAATACAGCCATTTTGTGCAAAGAAATATTTACTTCAGGCTTACACTGGTTCAGGCCCTGTGAGATACTCCTTCTACATACAAGGGTTTGATTCAGGGATTGGAAATACAGCCATTTGAAATACAGCCATTTTGGGCAAAGAAATATTTACATAAGGCCTACACTGGTTCAGGCCCTGTGAGATACTCCCTCTACATACAGGGGTTTGATTCAGGGATTTGAAATACAGCCATTTGAAATACTGCCATTTTGTGCAAGTAAATATTTACTTCATGCCTACACTGGTTCTGGCCCTGTGAGATACACCCTCTACATACAGGGGTTTGAATCAGGCATTTGAAATACAGCAATCTTGGTCAAAGAAATATTTACATCAGGCCTACACTGGTTCAGGCCCTGTAAGATACTTTTTCTACATACAGGGGCTTGAATCAGGCATTTGAAATACAGCCATTTGAAATACTACAATTTTGGGCAAAGAAATATTTACTTCAGGCCTACACTGGTTCAGGCCCTGTAAGATACTTTTTCTACATACAGGGGCTTAAATCAGGCATTTGAAATACAGCCATTTGAAATACAGCCATTTTGTGCAAAGAAATATTTACTTCATGTCTACACTGGTTCAGACCCTGTGAAATACCCCCTCTACATACAGGGGCTTGAATCAGGCATTTGAAATACAGCCATTTGAAATACAGCCATTTTGTGCAAAGAAATATTTACTTCATGCCTACACTGGTTCAGGCCCTGTAAAATAATACCCCCTCTACATACAGGGGTTTGATTCATGGATTTGAAATTCAGCCATTTGAAATACAGTCATTTTGGACAAAGAAATATTTACTTCAGGCCTATACTCGATCTGGACCTGTGAGATACTCCCTCTAGATACAGGGGTTTGAATCATATATTTGAAATACAGCCATTTTGTGCAAAGAAATATTTACATTAGGCCTACACTGGTTCAGGCCCTGTGAGACACTCCTTCTACATACAGGGGTTTGATTTATGGATTTGAAATACAGCCATTTTGTGCAAAGAAATATTTACATCAGGCCTACACTGGTTCAGACCCTGTGAGATAGTCGCTCTACATACAGGGGTTTGATTCAGGGATTTGAAATACAGCCATTTGAAATACAGCCATTTTAGGCAAAGAAATATTTACATAAGCCCTACACTGGTTCAGGCCGTGTGAGATACTCGCTCTACATACAGGGGGTTTGATTCAGGAATTGGAAATACAGCCATTTGAAATACAGCCGTTTTGGGCAAAGAAATATTTACTTCAGGCCTACACTGGTTCAGGCCCTGTGAGATACTCCCTCTACATATAAGGGTTTGATTCAGGCATTTGAAATACAGCCATTTTGGGCAAAGAAATATTTAATTTAGGCCTATACTGGTTCAGGCCCTGTGAGATACACCCTCTACATACAGGGGTTTGAATCAGGCATTTGAAATACAGCCATTTGAAATACAGCCATTTTGTGCAAAGAAATATTTACTTCAGGCCTACACTGGTTCAGGCCCTGTGAAATACCCCCTCTACATACAGGGGTTTGATTCATGGATTTGAAATTCAGCCATTTGAAATACAGCCATTTTGGACAAAGAAATATTTACTTCAGGCCTACACTGGTTCAGGCCCTGTGAGATACACCCTCTACCTACAGGGGTTGGATTCAGGGATTGGAAATACAGCCATTTGAAATACAGCCATTTTGGGCAAAGAAATATTTACTTCAGGCCTACACTGGTTCAGGCCCTGTGAAATACTCCCTTTACATTCAGGGGATTGATTCAGGGATTTGAAATACAGCCATTAGAAATACAGCCATTTTGTGCAAAGAAATATTTACTTCAGGCCTACACTGGTTCTGGCCCTGTGAGATACACCCTCTACATACAGGGGTTTGAATCAGACATTTGAAATACAGCCATTTGAAATAGTCATTTTGTGCAAAGAAATATTTACTTCAGGCCTACATTGGTTCAGACCGTGTGAGATACACCCTCTAAATAAAGCGGTTTGAATCAGGCATTTAAAATACAGCCATTTAAAATGCAGCCATTTTGTGCAAAGAAATATTTACTTTAGGCCTACACTGGTTTAGACCGTGTGAGATACTCCCTCTACATACAGGGGTTTGATTCAGGGATTTGAAATAAAGCCATTTAAAATACAGCAATTTTGGGCAAAGAAATATTTAATTCAGGCCTATACTGGTTCAGACCCTGTGAGATACACCCTTTACATACAAAAGTTTGAATCAGGCATTTGAAATACATCCATTTGAAATACAGCCATTTTGGGCAAAGAAATATTTACTTCAGGCCTACACTGGTTCTGTCCATGTGAGATACACCCTCTACATACAGGGGTTTGATTCAGGTAATTTGAAATACAGCCATTTGAAATACAACCATTTTGGGCAAAGAAATATTTACTTCAGACCTACACTGGTTCAAACTCTGTGAGATACTCCCTCTATATACAGGGGTTTGATTCAGGGATTTGAAATACAGCCATTTTGTGCAAAGAAATATTTACAACAAATTTAACACCAATATAGATAATTTAGTAGAGACCACCTGAATCAATTGAAAGTATAGGATAAGTGATCAAATTTAAAACTTAACGTTTAATACACAAGATATAGAAAATTTAGTCCCATGATAATAAGATACAATTATAGAAACTAACAAGGAGCAGCGCGGTAGTACACCAACGGAGAGCAGGTGCAAACAACCAGAACCCATATACAAAAAAGCGGTGCTCGGCGGCACTCAAAATAAACCCGGTGGTCCTACCGCTTAGGTGAGAAGCTCCTTGGAATTGCGACTGCACGTCCAGTGCTGATAGATGTGCACACCAATTAGTGACGGCAGGCGTGTGAAACAGGGTATAGGGGTGCTAGGATTGCTGACCCTAATGATACCCTAGGGCCCTACAATGGCCTAGATGGCACGACCATGGATCCCCGCGATCAGCCAAAGCAGGAACCTACCCCTGGAATTTGTGCGCCCTAATTAGCCCTCAGCTGCCTAGTCCCTACACGCATGTTTCGCAAACATAGATGAGTGAATGGCTCATTAGGGGAAACACGGAGCCTGGGCTGAGATTGTGCAGGGAACGCTGACAAAATGTCAAAAGCGGACACTGCACAAAGGCAAAGTTCGACCACAATCCAGATATAGAAAGAGTGTGGCCAAACAAATCACAGGGTGGAGAGGGCAAACTGATACTTGTCCTAACCACTGCTATATATTTATGGCGCATGGGCTGATGTAGCCTGAGGAAGTGTTTAAATCCACCACCTTTTAAACCAAAGCCTGGCCTCAGAACGAGGCTTGGTCCGGACACTCCCACCCGTCATAGACAGTGCGATGCGCCCGCGCATGCGCGAACGGACGGAACGCATAAGGGAGGGAGGTCACTCAGCAGGCGCCTGTGAACGTGATGACGTCACCGCGCCCGATCTCGTTTGTTCACACGAGACCAAACGGCAGTTGCCAGGCGACCGGGACGCTTCTCCCTGACACTGCCGGATGACGCCGCTTCAAGTTGAGAAGCTGCGCAAACATAAGTGAGGCATTCAGGCAAACATATTAATTAAGGAAATCCTGGCTAAAAAGACAATCCACGGACACATGTAGACAAAGGGAGGGGTGATGAGGAAAAACATACAGATAAGACAGGAGGACAGAACGAAGGGGAGAGGGGGCAAATGGCATAACAATAAGTTAAATGAGGAATAATTAGAAGCCATATGAATCAATAACTATAAGCATAGGGGATCGGTACAGGCAGCCTAAATAAAACAGCTATAGTTAAGCTGTTCATTCAGACCGGTGGGTGAGACCGTACCTAAAACATAGATCCAACGGGATTCTCTCTGGAGTAAAGTACGATCCCAGTCACCACCACGTATTGGGTGTGCCACCTTCTCGATTCCCATTGCCCTCAGACAGCCGGGGTTGCCCTGATGGCAATCATGGACATGTCTGGAGATAACGGTGTCCCTCTGATTGCCAATGTCGCCAAGGTGCTCGCCCAGGCGTCTGCGTAGTTCACGCCTCGTTTTGCCCACATACTCCAAATTGCACTCGCAGGTAATCTTATAAATCACACCTTGCGTCTTGCAATTAATGAAGTCTTTGATCGGAAAGGACTTATTGAGGTTAGAGCTGAAGAAAGATTTCCCTGTCTGGATGATTTTGCATGCTACACAGCCGCTGCACCTAAAGCAACCCATAGGTCTGCGGTCAAGCCAAGTCCCTTGTTTGGGTGGCGGGGCAAAGTGGCTGTGCACCAGGAGATCCTTTAAATTGCTACCCCTTCGAAATGTTATTTGGGGGTAGTCGTGAATGATGTCCCTGATGTCCGGGTCCATCATTAAAATTGGCCAATGTTTGCCCAGGATCCCACGCATTCTATCGGCACAGCCATCAAACGTGGCTAGCAGACGGATCTTCTGGTCACCGGCTGATCTAGCCTTAGGTACCAGGAGGTCCGACCTAACCGTGTCAACCGCTCTGTGATAAGCCTGCTGAAGCACATTGTCCGGATAACCCCTATTCAGAAAGCGTGCCCTTAGATCATGCGCCTTCTTCCTAAAATCTGGTCCCTCGGAGCAGTTGCGCCTAAGGCGCAAATATTGGCCACATGGAATACCCCTTTTAAGGGGAATGGGGTGGCTACTGCTCCAGTGTAGGACTGAGTTGGTAGAGGTAGGCTTTCTGAAAATAGTTGTTGAGAGTTCATCGGACCCCTTTCTAAAGATGGAAATATCAAGAAAGGACAGACTATTAGGGTCAGATTCATGTGTGAATCTAAGGCCTATACTGTTATGATTCAGCTTGGATACCAAACCAGAGAATGATGATTGAGAATCGTTCCAGATGATGAAGACGTCGTCGATGTAACGTGCCCACAGAGCTATGGGCACGGTACTCGACGACATCTCCTCAGAGAAAACACAAGTAGCCTCCCACCAGCCCAGGAGCAAATTGGCGTAGGCCGGTGCACAAGAACAGCCCATCGCCGTGCCCCTGAGCTGGTGGTAAAGCTTGGTACCAAAATGAAAAAGAAAATGAAATGAAAATACGCCAATTTGCTCCTGGGCTGGTGGGAGGCTACTTGTGTTTTCTCTGAGGAGATGTCATCGAGTACCGTGCCCATAGCTCCGGACAATGTGCTTCAGCAAGCTTATCACAGAGCGGTTGACACGGCTAGGTCGGACCTCCTGGTACCTAAGGCTAAATCAGCCGGTGACCAGAAGATCCGTCTGCTAGCCACGTTTGATGGCTGTGCCGATAGAATGCGTGGGATCCTGGGCAAACATTGGCCAATTTTAATGATGGACCCGGACATCAGGGACATCATTCACGACTACCCCCAAATAACATTTCGAAGGGGTAGCAATTTAAAGGATCTCCTGGTGCACAGCCACTTTGCCCCGCCACCCAAACAAGGGACTTGGCTTGACCGCAGACCTATGGGTTGCTTTAGGTGCAGCGGCTGTGTAGCATGCAAAATCATCCAGACAGGGAAATCTTTCTTCAGCTCTAACCTCAATAAGTCCTTTCCGATCAAAGACTTCATTAATTGCAAGACGCAAGGTGTGATTTATAAGATTACCTGCGAGTGCAATTTGGAGTATGTGGGCAAAACGAGGCGTGAACTACGCAGACGCCTGGGCGAGCACCTTGGCGACATTGCCAATCAGAGGGACACCGTTATCTCCAGACATGTCCATGATTGCCATCAGGGCAACCCCGGCTGTCTGAGGGCAATGGGAATCGAGAAGGTGGCACACCCAATACGTGGTGGTGACTGGGATCGTACTTTACTCCAGAGAGAATCCCGTTGGATCTATGTTTTAGGTACAGTCTCACCCACCGGTCTGAATGAACAGCTTAACTATAGCTGTTTTATTTAGGCTGCCTGTACCGATCCCCTATGCTTATACTTATTGATTCATATGGCTTCTAATTATTCCTCATTTAACTTATTGTTATGCCATTTGCCCCCTCTCCCCTTCGTTCTGTCCTCCTGTCTTATCTGTATGTTTTTCCTCATCACCCCTCCCTTTGTCTACATGTGTCCGTGGATTGTCTTTTTAGCCAGGATTTCCTTAATTAATATGTTTGCCTGAATGCCTCACTTATGTTTGTGCAGCTTCTCAACTTGAAGCGGCGTCATCCGGCGGTGTCAGGGAGAAGCGTCCCGGTCGCCTGGCAACTGCCGTTTGGTCTCGTGTGAACAAACGAGATCGGGCGCGGTGACGTCATCACGTTCACAGGCGCCTGCTGAGTGACCTCCCTCCCTTATGTGTTCCGTCCGTTCGCGCATGCGCGGGCGCATCGCACTGTCTATGACGGGTGGGAGTGTCCGGACCAAGCCTCGTTCTGAGGCCAGGCTTTGGTTTAAAAGGTGGTGGATTTAAACACTTCCTCAGGCTACATCAGCCCATGCGCCATAAATATATAGCAGTGGTTAGGACAAGTATCAGTTTGCCCTCTCCACCCTGTGATTTGTTTGGCCACACTCTTTCTATATCTGGATTGTGGTCGAACTTTGCCTTTGTGCAGTGTCCGCTTTTGACATTTTGTCAGCGTTCCCTGCACAATCTCAGCCCAGGCTCCGTGTTTCCCCTGATGAGCCATTCACTCATCTATGTTTGCGAAACATGCGTGTAGGGACTAGGCAGCTGAGGGCTAATTAGGGCGCACAAATTCCAGGGGTAGGTTCCTGCTTTGGCTGATCGCGGGGATCCGTGGTCGTGCCATCTAGGCCATTGTAGGGCCCTAGGGTATCATTAGGGTCAGCAATCCTAGCACCCCTATACCCTGTTTCCCACGCCTGCCGTCACTAATTGGTGTGCACATCTATCAGCACTGGACGTGCAGTCGCAATTCCAAGGAGCTTCTCACCTAAGCGGTAGGACCACCGGGTTTATTTTGAGTGCCGCCGAGCACCGCTTTTTTGTATATGGGTTCTGGTTGTTTGCATCTGCTCTCCGTTGGTGTACCACCGCGCTGCTCCTTGTTAGTTTCTATAATTGTATCTTATTATCATGGGACCAAATTTTCTATCTTGTGTATTAAACGTTAAGTTTTAAATTTGATCACTTATCCTATACTTTCAAAAGAAATATTTACATCAGGCCTACACTGGTTCAGGCCCTGTGAGACACTCCCTCTACATACAGGGGTTTGATTCATGGATTTAAAATACAGCTATTTTGTGCACAGAAATATTTACATCAGGCCTACACTGGTTCAGGCCCTGTGAGATACTCCCTCTACATACAGGGGTTTGAATCAGGCATTTGAAATACAGCCATTTGAAATAAATCCATTTTGTGCAAAGAAATATTTACTTCAGGCCTACACTGGTTCAGACCGTGTGAGATACCTCCTCTACATACAGGGACTTGAATCAGGCATTTGAAATACAGCCATTTGAAATATCGCCATTTTGTGCAAATAAATATTTACTTCAGGCCTACACTGGTTCAAACAGTGTGAGATACCCCCTCTACATACAGGTGTTTGAATCAGGCATTTGAAATACAGCCATTTGATATACAGCCATTTTGGGCATAGAAATATTTAATTTAGGCCTCTACTGGTTCTGATTCTGTGAGATACACCCTCTACATACAGGGGTTTGAATCAGGGATTTAAAATACAGCCTTTTGAAATATAGCCATTTTGGGCAAATAAATATTTAATTTAGGCCTACACTGGTTCAGGGCCAGGCCGTATGAGATACACCCTCTACATACAGGGGTTTAATTCAGGGGTTTGAAATACAGCCATTTGAAAATACAGCCATTTTGTGCAAATAAATATTTACTTCAGGCCTGCACTGGTTCAGGCCCTGTAAAATACCCCCTCTACATACAGGGGGTTGATTCATGGATTTGAAATGCAGCCATTTTGGGCAAATAAATATTTACTTCAGGCCTACACTGGTTCTGGACCTGTGAGATACACCCTCTACATACAGGGGATTGATTCAGGGATTTGAAATACAGCCATTTGAAATACAGCCATTTTGTGCAAAGAAATATTTAAATTAGGGCTACACTGGTTCTGGCCCTGTGAGATAAACCCTCTACATACAGGTGTTTGAATCAGGCATTTAAAAAACAGCCATGTGAAATACAGCCATTTTGTGCAAAGAAATATTTACTTCAGGCCTACACTGGTTCTGGCCCTGTGAGATACTCCCTCTACATACAGGGGTTTGAATCAGGCATTTGAAATACAGCCATTTGAAATACAGTCATTTTGTGCAAAGAAATATTTACTTCAGGCCTGCACTGGTTCAGACCGTGTGAGATTGTAACGGTCGCGTACACACACACACAGGGGGACGGAAGTGACCACTGTGCTCCACCCTTACCCCTGGCCCTGCCTAATTGCCTCGCGAGTGCTAATGACAGAGGACAACTGGACGGCAATCCCTAACTTGGAATAAGTGCAGGGATGACAGACAGACAAACAACAGGACGTGAACGGACAGAGTCAATACCAGGAAAGCTACAAAGTACAAATGGAGCAAGCAGAGAATTGTCAGGAGAAGCCGGGGTCATATATACCAGGAGAGACGTGAAGTACCAAAGGAGTCAGCAGAGGAACGTCAGGAGGAGGCCGGGGTCAGAATACCAGTATAGCAGCAAAGTACACAAGGAGCAGTCAGAGGATCGTCAGGAATTCAGCAGGAGGTAAGTACGCCAGGAAAGACCAAATCACAGGTGGAACCTAAATTAACAGGCAACCTGTGGCCAGCATTCTGCCTGTATTTATAGTGGGGAGTGAGGGTCATGTGACGTGGCCAGCGTCACATGACCGACAGACCAACCAGTCGAGCACCGAGTGATCAGCTCGGCGCTCAAGGCAGACTAGGAGCAGGGAGCCACCCAGATAGTAAAGCCGCCCTGGGAATGATGTAAAACACAGATCCTCATTCCCAAAGCTAAGCAACAGGTCTGCGGGTAATGGGGGATCGAGTGCACCTTCGGAACCCCGTTACAGAGATACACCCTTTAAATACAGGGGTTTGAATCAGGTATTTGAAATATAGCCATTTGAAATGCAGCCATTTTGTGCAAATAAATATTTATTTCAGGCCTACACTGGTTTAGACCGTGTGAGATACTCCCTCTACATACAGGGGTTTTATTCAGGGATTTAAAATAAAGCCATTTAAAATACAGCAATTTTGCCAAAGAAATATTTAATTCAGGCCTATACTGGTTCAGACCCTGTGAGAAACACCCTTTACATACAAAAGTTTGAATCAGGCATTTGAAATACAGCCATTTTGTGCAAAGAAATATTTACTCCAGGCCTACCTACACTGGATCTGGCCCTGTGAGTTACACCCTCTACATACAGGGGTTTGATTCAGGCATTTGAAATACAGCCATTTGAAATACAGCCATTTTGTGCAAAGAAATATTTACTTCAGGCCTACACTGGTTCAGACAGTGTGAGATACCCCTTCTACATACAGGGGCTTGAATCAGGCATTGGAAATACAGCCATTTGAAATACAGCCATTTTGTGCAAATAAATATTTACTTCAGGCCTACACTGGTTCAAACCAGTGGGGTTTGAATCAGGCATTTGAAATACAGCCATTTGATATACAGCCATTTTGGGCATAGAAATTTTTTATTTAGGCCTCTACTGGTTCTGATTCTGTGAGATACTCCCTCTACATACAGGGGTTTGAATCAGACATTTGAAATATAGTCAATTGAAATACAGCCATTTTGGGCAAAGAAATATATAATTTAGGCCTAAACTTGATCAGGCCCTGTAAGATACCCTTTATACATACAGGGGTTTGATTCATGGAATTGAAATACAGCCATTTGAAATACAGCCATTTTGGGCAAAGAAATATTTACTTCAGGCCTAGACTGGTTCTGGACCTTTGAGATACCCCTTCTACATACAGGGATTTGATTCAGGGATTTGAAATACAGCCAATTCAAATCCAGCCATTTTGGGCAAAGAAATATTTACTTCAGGCCTACACTAATTCTGGACCTGTGAGATACACCCTATGCATACAGGGGTTTGATTCAGGGATTTGAAATACAACATTTAAAAATACAGCCATTTTGTGCAAATAAATATTTACTTTAGACATACACTAGTTCTGGCCCTGTGAGATACACCCTCTACATACAGGGGTTTGAATCAGGCATTTGAAATACAGCAATCTTGTGCAAAGAAATATTTACTTCAGGCCTACACTGGTTCAGGCCCTGTGAGATACTCCCTCTACATACAGGGGTTTGATTCAGGGATTAGAAAAACAGCCATTTTATGTGCAAATAAATATTTACTTCAGGCCTACAATGGTTCAGGCCCTGTGAGATACTCCCTCTACATACAGGGGTTTAATTCAGGGATTTGAAATAGAGCCATTTGAAATACAGCCATTTTGTGCAAATTAATATTCACTTCAGGCTTACACTGGTTCAGACCTTGTGAGATACCCCCTCTACATACAGGGGTTTGATTCAGGGATTTGAAATACAGCCAATTCAAATCCAGCCATTTTGGGCAAAGAAATATTTACTACAGGCCTACACTAATTCTGGACCTGTGAGATACACCCTATGCATACAGGGGTTTGATTCAGGGATTTGAAATACAACATTTAAAAATACAGCCATTTTGTGCAAATAAATATTTACTTTAGACATACACTAGTTCTGGCCCTGTGAGATACACCCTCTACATACAGGGGTTTGAATCAGGCATTTGAAATACAGCAATCTTGTGCAAAGAAATATTTACTTCAGGCCTACACTGGTTCAGGCCCTGTGAGATACTCCCTCTACATACAGGGGTTTGATTCAGGGATTAGAAAAACAGCCATTTTATGTGCAAATAAATATTTACTTCAGGCCTACACTGGTTCAGGCCCTGTGAGATACTCCCTCTACATACAGGGGTTTAATTCAGGGATTTGAAATAGAGCCATTTGAAATACAGCCATTTTATGCAAATTAATATTCACTTCAGGCTTACACTGGTTCAGACCTTGTGAGATACTTCCTCTACATACAGGGGTTTGATTCAGGGATTTGAAATACAGCCAATTGAAATACAGCCATTTTGGGCAAAGAAATATTTACTTCAGGCCTACACTAATTCTGGACCTGTGAGATACACACTCTGCATACATGATTTTGATTCAGGGATTTGAAATACAACCATTGGAAATACAGCCATTTTGTGCAAATAAATATTTACTTCAGGCCTACACTGGTTCTGGCCCTGTGAGATACACCCTCTACATACAGGGGTTTGATTCAGAGATTTGAAAAACAGCAATTTTGTGCAAAGAAATATTTACTTCAGGCCTACACTGGTTCATGCCCTGTGAGATACTCCCTCTACATACAGGAGTTTGATTCAGGGATTTGAAATACTGCTATTTGAAATACAGCCATTTTGTGCAAATTAATATTTACTTCAGGCCTACACTGGTTCATACCTTGTGAGATACCCCCTCTACAAAAAAGGGGCTTGAATCAGGCATTTGAAATACAGCCATTTGAAATACAGCCATTTTGGGCAAATAAATATTTATTTTAGGCCTCTACTGTTTCTGGATACACCCTCTACATACAGGGTTTTGAATCAGACATTTGAAATATAGCCATTTGAAATACAGCCATTTTGTGCAAAGAAATATTTACTTCAGGTCTACACTGGTTTAGACCCTGTGAGATACCCCCTCTACATACAGGTATTTAAATCAGGCATTTGAAATACAGCCATTTGAAATACAGCCATTTTGTGCAAAGAAATATTTGCTTCAGGCCTACACTGGTTCAGGCCCTATGAGATTCTCCCTACCTCTACATACAGGGGTTTGATTCAGGGATTTGAAATACAGCCATTTTGTGCAAAGAAATATTTACTTCAGGCCTACACTGGTTCTGGCACTGTGAGATACACCCTCTACATATAAGGGTTTGAATCAGGCATTTGAATTACAACCATTTGATATACAGCCATATTGTGCAAAGAAATATTTACTTCAGGCCTACCCTGGTTCAGACCGTGTGAGATACTCCCTCTACATACAGGGGTTTGATTCAGGGATTTAAAATACAGCCATTTAAAATACAGCCATTTTGGGCAAAGATATATTTATACAGGCCTATACTGGTTTAGGCCCTGTGAGATACACCCTCTACATACAGGGGTTTGAATCAGGCATTTGAAATACAGCCATTTAAAAAATATAGCCATGTTAGGCAAAAAAAATATTTAATTTAGGCCTACAGTGGTTCAGGCCCTGTGAGATACCCCCTCTACATACAGGGGTTTGATTCATGGATTTGAAATACAGCCATTTGAAATACAGCCATTTTGTGCAAAGAAATATTTACTTCAGGCCTACACTGGTTCAGGCCCTGTGAGATCCTCCCTCTACATGCAGGGGTTTGATTCAGGGATTTGAAATACAGCCATTTTGTGCAAATTAATATTTACTTCAGACCTACACTGGTTCAGAACGTGTGAGATACCCCCTCTACATACAAGGGTTTGATTCAGGGATTTGAAATACAGCCAATTAAAATACAGTCATTTTGGGCAAAGAAATATTTACTTCAGGCCTACACTGCTTCAGGCCCTGTGAGATACACCCTCTACATACAGGGGTTTGAATCAGGCATTTGAAATACAGACATTTAAAATACAGAAATGTTGGGCAAAAAAATATTTAATTTAGGCCTACAGTGGTTCAGGCCCTGTGAGATACCCCGTCTACATACAGGGGTTTGATTCATGGATTTGAAATACAGCCAATTAAAATACAGCCATTTTGGGCAAATAAATATTTACTTCAGGCCTACACTGGTTCAGGCCATGTTAAATACTCCATCTACATACAGAGGTTTGATGCAGGGATTTGAAATACAGCCATTTGAAATACAGCCATTTTGTGCAAAGAAATATTTACTTTATTCCTACACTAGTTCAGGCCCTGTGAGATACTCCCTCTACATACAGGGTTTTGATTCAGGGATTTGAAATACAGCTATTTGAAATACAGATATTTTGTGCAAAGAAATATTTACTTCAGGCCTACACTGGTTCAGGCCTTCTGAGATACTCCCTTTACATACAGGGGTTTGATTCAGGGATTTGAAATACAGCCATTTAAAATATAGCCATTTTGTGCAAAGAAATATTTCCTTCAGGCCTCCACTGGTTCAGGCCCTGTGAGATACTCCCTCCCTCTACATACAGGGGTTTGATTCAGGGATTTGAAATACAGCCATTTTGTGCAAAGAAATTTTTACTTCAGGCCTACACTGGTTCAGGCCCTGTGAGATACTCCCTCCCTCTACATACAGGGGTTTGAATCAGGCATTTGAAATACAGACATTTAAAATACAGAAATGTTGGGCAAAAAAATATTTAATTTAGGCCTACAGTGGTTCAGGCCCTGTGAGATACTCCCTCTACATACAGGGGTTTGATTCAGAGATTTGAAATACAGCCATTTGAAATGCAGCCATTTTGTGCAAATTAATATTTACTTCAGGCCTACACTGGTTCAGACCGTGTGAGATACCCACTCTACATACAGGGGCTTGAATCAGGCATTTGAAATACAGCCATTTGAAATAAAGCCTTTTTTTGCAAAAAAATATTTACTTCATTCCTACACTGCTTCTGGCCCTGTGAGATACACCCTCTACATACAGGGGTTTGATGCAGGGATTTGAAATACAGCTATTTGAAATACAGCCATTTTGTGCAAATAAATATTTACTTTATTCCTACACTAGTTCAGGCCCTGTGAGATACTCCCTCTACATACAGGGTTTTGATTCAGGGATTTGAAATACAGCCATTTGAAATGCAGCCATTTTGTGCAAAGAAATATTTACTTCAGGCCTACACTGGTTTAGGCCCTGTGAGATACTCCCTTTACATACAGGGGTTTGATTCAGATATTTGAAATACAGCCATTTGAAATACAGCTATTTTGGGCAATCAATTATTTACTTCAGGCCTATACTGGTTCTGGAACTGTGAGATACACCCTCTACATACAGGGGTTTGATTCAGGGATTTGAAATACAGCCATTTGAAAATACAGCCATTTTGTGCAAAGAAATATTTACTTCAGGCCTATGTAGTGTCCCACTAGGTAAAGGTGGGCACTACACAAGGGTCAATTGGTGTGCGTGTACTCCTACTCACAAGGAACAGAAATGTTATGTTTAACTATGCATTTATGTATTTTCTAATGTGTTTTTATATGCAATGTTCCCCTGTGTAAATGCTTAGCAGGCCTAGTTAGGGTGTAGTTAGACATCCCAGAAACTAGAGGGAGATAGGGAGCCCCTAGTATAAATGTCCAGGCCCAGACAGGGAGAGGGAGTTCAGAGTCAGGAGTCTGTGGAGACAGAAGTCAGAAGGCACCAGCCAGAGATATGCTGAGGGCCTCCTCCTGACATGCAGCTTGATAGCCCCGGCTGCTAGCTATGACCAGGAGGCTAGTGAGGAACCCTAGCCTGCCTGTTGTCCAAGAGAGAGCCTTAGTTAGCTCAGAAGTCACCCCAGTTGTAGGACAGGACCTCCTGGGAGAAACCTACAGTCATTCTCAAGCCAAGTAAGGATATTTCCAGCCAAGATAAGTACATTAATAGGCAGAGGAACTATAAAGCAAAGCAAGGATTTATACGGGGGGAAGATATATATATACCAAGGATTTAAGCCACCATTTAGGCATCCGGGCCTTGGGATTGAAACCAGACAGGAGTTCTAAAAGAACAGTGTACACTTTTTCCGAGGAAAGGTACAACCTGATTCTGAGTGTGTTATGGATTTACCCTCTGAGTATCTTGCATGATCAATACCTGCCATCTTGTGGAATAAGCCTGCTTGTGAAGCTTGTGATCTAAAGGACTGTATTACTATCTTGATGTACAAAGTTGGACTGTTTAAGTAAAGCAACGTTTGGTTCACTATACCACCTGTGTACCTCACTTATTCCAACTATAAATCGGTGTGCCACCGTTACAGGCACTGGCGTCACGAATCTAAAAGGGACCTTGCCCCAGGCACACAAAATACCTGTAACATCCAGGGCACCTCATCCACCATCAGGCCTGGTCCCTACATACCGAGTGTGCCACAGAGGAACTGTGTCTACCTCTCCTTCACTGCTGCATGCCTGCCCAGGGTCCTCCAATACAGTGAGCAACCCTCGATTGCCCATAACCGTGACCTCACTTCGCTATACCCTGCAGGTCTGGCGTGCTGCATAAATTGGCGTCACGAACAGGATAACGAACATTCCTGCGCAATTGCGGATATAAAACTGTGTGCTGAAAATCGCCTTAAAGTGACCAAGCCCTAATTGTTTTATTAAAAATTGCTGGGCCAAAGAACCGAAAAATTAGCGGTGTGAAGATAATATTTTCTGGACTGTTTGCTGCTTGTTTAAGCCACCGCTTGCTGTCCGTGAATACACAGCGTTTTGCTAAAGATGGCCGCTCAGCTTGCTTGAATTTACTGCTGTGTCATCTTCATACTAAATTGGCTGTAAAAGTTGTCGCCTTTTGCTGAAAAGAGCGGGAAAGGCTATCTGTCGGCGCCACCGCCCTTTCTGGACATTTGCATGTATGCAGAAATGGACTCCGCCTCCCCCATACTGGAGTACCTGGGGGCGGCCTCCCAGTGCAATGGGAGGATCTGTCTGAAATTATTGGCGCCACCCTGTCGCTCTCCAGAGAAGGATCGTGCATGTTGAAGAGTGAAGACTGCTCTGCTGGGATGTCCGCGCCTGATTTATTAAAGATGGATTGTATTGGTGTAGAGCCAGAGGACGCTCCACCGGCCTACTCTCCGGGACCGGAGAAACCCGCCTGCCCGCCACCGAGGACGCAACCGGAGAATTATTATGGCTCCTGGAGGGACTTTTTCCAGCCCTCATTCAAGTGGTCAGCGTTGATGGCAGAGATACGGGAGGCCGCCATAAAGAAAACGACAAAGACAAAGATATATTATAAGGAACTGGCAAAGACCGTTCATGAGCGCCACACTGACACCCAACCCCGCCTGGAAAGGAGAAAGGGGTTGGTTGTGGCGTTTGATAAGAACCGTGTCTACGGTTTCATTCAGGACTATATCACCGGCAGAGACCTATATGTGAATCGGAGGTCCGTCAAGCGGAGTTACCTCTACGAATATATGCACAACTTCCGCGAGGGAGAAGAGGTGGAGTTCACCCCTGCCGAGGGCCTGCGAGGCCCATATGCTACTGCCGCGACCCGTCCCAAGAAATTACCGGAGGACTGGGAAGCAGATGAGGACTATACTGGCTGCGAGCGCGAACCAGCGCGCTCTCCAGAACCGGCCCATCATGCGTTTCAAGAGCGGGGCTCTTTCATTGGCCCAAATGTATTCTGGCAGCCAACGGTAGTGGAGAAATGGGTGAGCCCCTATCCGTCCCCTGAGCTGCCTCGCCGGGAGAAAACGATTAAAGAGATGGAGAACCTGGAAAGATTCCATGCGACCCTGGACAATATCCGGAAGGGTAAAAGGCCAGATGCGTCACCTGAGCCTGCAGCGGCTGCGCAGGATGCGACTCTCCTACCTGTACCAGCGGAAGCTCCGGAGGACAGCGATCCCGAGAGCCTAGATGACCAGATTGTCCGCCTGGAGGAACAGCTGCGAGGACTGCGCCGGCTTGACACCGCCAGAATCCAGACGCCACCTAAGAAAGAAGAGGTCTGCCTTCAGTACTCGGACATCGCTGGGTCAGAGGTAAGGGTACCTGTCCCTGCCGTTCAGCCATCCTCTTTACCTGCAGCTGCGTTGAGGCCCCCAAGGAGGCCCTCTTATACTGTGCACCGACGTGTAGAGTCAGTTGTCCAGGAAGCCGTTGAACCGCTTGCAGCAGCGGTACCTAGGCCCGCACAGCCTACAATAGTTATGCCTGGACCGATGCGGTCCCCAACTGTAATCATCCCTAGGCCTATGGGGCCCATACCTATTAGGGGTCCATTTATGCTGCAGTTGCCCCCCAATACTGTGTTGTGGGCACATCCGCCTGTGGAAGCTCACTACAGGCCTCATTTGCAAGCAGAGCCAGGGAGCACCACCGAGATGCAAAGTGGTAATGACATGCCCCTGTGAATAGGCCTGCTAGGCCATTGATTTGTTTTCTTTGCCAAGGGATTACTTCAAAAAGGATTTAACCCTTCCAGGACAGGAGTCCTTTGTTTTGGTCCTTTGTTGCTGCTGCCAGTTACCCACGGCTCAGTGGTGGTGGTCAACCATTGAAATACCAATTTCAGCAAAGCCATCTTGTTTACAGGACCTCCTGCCTGCTTCTTCAAAATTGTGCCAAGTTGTGCCTGTTTCTATGTTGCACCTTAATCACCCTTTCAGGTTGATTAAGGGTATGGCAGCACTTATTTTTATATGTATATGCCAATGGAATAATGTGAGCTATTTTATTGTGCTGTCTTTTTATTGTGCAACATTAAATTTCAAGGAAACGTGCCCGGAGATAGACTCAAAAGTACATGAGCCTCTGAGATTCTGCTATTTTAAGGAAATGTGCCCAGAGACTGACTCAAAAGTACCTGAGCCTCTGTGATCTTCTACCTCTGCTGGCTTGTTGGTAACACTTGCTCTAAAAATAAGAAAGAAACCTGGGTACGGACTCATATTTGTTCCTTGAGCCTCCAAGAACTTTTAATTGTTTTATATTGTGTCTACTGTTCTATTATGGACAATTTGCACTTATGGACTATCCTGGTAATACTGATACGCTGCACCAGGTCAGCGCCCCTGTTCCCTTACATGATCCTGAGAGAAGAGAACGACGCCCCTTTTCACCGTTACTTGTTCCTTAGCCAGCGGAATTGCCTGATTTATGCATATAATGTATTCTTGCAAATGTAGATGAAATTTTCCTGCTTTGCATTATTTTCTCTTTTTCAGGTGCAGTATCCAGCTGGGCAGGGCCCCTCCATGTTGCGCCGAGGTCGGGCAACGTTATAGCGTGGTGGTATGTAGTGTCCCACTAGGTAAAGGTGGACACTACACAAGGGTCAATTGGTGTGCGTGTACTCCTACTCACAAGGAACAGAAATGTTATGTTTAACTATGCATTTAATGTATTTTCTAATGTGTTTTTATATGCAATGTTCCCCTGTGTAAATGCTTAGCATGCCTAGTTAGGGTGTAGTTAGACATCCCGGACACTAGAGGGAGATAGGGAGCCCCTAGTATAAATGTCCAGGCCCAGACAGGGAGAGGGAGTTCAGAGTCAGGAGTCTGTGGAGACAGAAGTCAGAAAGCACCAGCCAGAGATATGCTGAGGGCCTCCTCCTGACATGCAGCTTGATAGCCCCAGCTGCTAGCTATGAACAGGAGGCTAGTGAGGAACCCTAGCCTGCCTGTTGTCCAAGAGAGCCTTAGTTAGCTCAGAAGTCACCCCAGTTGTAGGACGGGACCTCCTGGGAGAAACCTACAGTCATTCTCAAGCCAAGTAAGGATATTTCCAGCCAAGATAAGTACATTAATAGGCAGAGGAACTATAAAGCAAAGCAAGGATTTATACGGGAGGAAGATATATATATACCAAGGATTTAAGCCACCATTTAGGCATCCGGGCCTTGGGATTGAAACCAGACAGGAGTTCTAAAAGAACAGTGTACACTATTTCCGAGGAAAGGTAAAACCTGATTCTGAGTGTGTTATGGATTTACCCTCTGAGTATCTTGCATGATCAATACCTGCCATCTTGTGGAATAAGCCTGCTTGTGAAGCTTGTGATCTAAAGGACTGTATTACTATCTTGATGTACAAAGTTGGACTGTTTAAGTAAAGCAACGTTTGGTTCACTATACCACCTGTGTAACTCACTTATTCCAACTATAAATCGGTGTGCCACCGTTACAGGCACTGGCGTCACGAATCCAAAAGGGACCTTGCCCCAGGCACACAAAATACCTGTAACATCCAGGGCACCTCATCCACCATCAGGCCTGTTCCCTACATACCGAGTGTGCCCCAGAGGAACTGTGTCTACCTCTCCTTCACTGCCGCATGCCTGCCCAGGGTCCTCCAATACAGTGAGCAACCCTCGATTTCCGTGACCTCACTTCGC
Organism: Bufo bufo; assembly: GCF_905171765.1. NCBI lineage: Eukaryota > Metazoa > Chordata > Amphibia > Anura > Bufonidae > Bufo > Bufo bufo. Next base: position 73,484,169 of record NC_053396.1, read on the forward strand.
TATACCCTGCAGGTCTGGCGTGCTGCACCTACACTGGTTCAGGCCCTGCAAAATACCCCCTCTACATACAGGGGTTTGATTCATGGATTTGAAATACAGACATTTTGGGCAACTAAAAATTTACTTAAGGCCTACACTGGTTCTGGACCTGTGAGATACACCCTCTACATACAGGGGTTTGATTCAGGGATTTGAAATACAGCCTTTTAAAATACAGCCATTTTGTGCAAATAAATATTTAATTCAGGCCTACACTGGTTCTGGCCCTGTGAGATACACCCTCTACATACAGGGGTTTGAAGCAGGTATTTGAAATACTGCCATTTGAAATACAGCCATTTTGTGCAAAGAAATATTTACTTCAGGCCTACACTGGTTCAGGCCCTGTAAGATAGACCCTCTACATACAGGGGTTTGATTCAGGGATTTAAAATACAACTATTTGAAATGCAGCCATTTTGTGCAAATAAATATTTACTTCAGGCCTACACTGGTTCTAGCACTGTGAGATACACCCTCTACATACAAGGGTTTGAATCAGGCATTTCAAATACAACCATTTGATATACAGCCATATTGTGCAAAGAAATATTTACTTCAGGCCTACCCTGGTTCAGACCGTGTGAGATACTCCCTCTACATACAGGGGTTTGATTCAGGGATTTAAAATACAGCCATTTAAAATACAACGATTTTGGGCAAAGATATATTTATACAGGCCTATACTGGTTTAGGCCCTGTGAGATACACCCTCTACAAACAGGGGTTTGAATCAGGCATTTGAAATAGTATACAGTTATTTAAAATACAGCCATGTTAGGCAAAAAATATTTAATTTAGGCCTACAGTGGTTCAGGCCCTGTGAGATACCCCCGCTACATACAGGGGTTTGAGTCATGGATTTCAAATACAGCCATTTGAAATACAGCAATTTTGTGCAAATAAATATTTACTTTAGGCCTACACTGGTTCAGGCCCTGTGAGATACTCCCTCTACATACAGGGGTTTGATTCAGGGATTTGAAATACAGCCATTTTGTGCAAATTAATATTTACTTTACGCCTACACTGGTTCAGACCGTGTGAGATACCCCCTTTACATATATGGGCTTGAATAAGGCATTTGTAATACAGTCATTTGAAATACAGCCATTTTGTGCAAAGAAATATTTACTTCAGGCCTACACTGGTTCAGGCCCTGTGAGATACTCCCTCTAGATACAGGGGTTGATTCAGGGATTTGAAAAACAGCCATTTTGTGCAAAGAAATATTTTCTTTAGGCCTACACTGGTTCAGGCCCTGTAAGATACTCCCTCTACATACTTGGGTTTGATTCAGGCATTTGAAATACAGCCATTTGAAATACAGCCATTTTGTGCAAATTAATATTTACTTCAGGCCTTAAATGGTTCAGACCGTGTGATAGACCCCCTCCTACATACAGGGGCTTGAATCAGGCATTTGAAATACAGCCATTTAAAATACAGCTATTTTGGGCAATTAAATATTTAATTCAGACCTCTATTGGCTCTGGATACACCCTCTACATACATGGTTTTTGAATCAGGCATTTGAAATACAGCCATTTGAAATACAGCCATTTTGTGCAAAGAAATATTTACTTCAGTTCTACACTGGTTTAGACCCTGTCAGATACCCCGTCTACATATATGGGTTCGAATCAGTCATTTTAAAATATAGCAATTTTAAATACAGCCATTTTTTGCAAAGAAATATTTACTTCAGGCCTACAGTGGTTTAGACCATGTGAGATACTCCCTCTACATACAGGGTTTTGATTCAGGGATTTGAAATACAGCCATTTGAAATGCAGCTATTTTGTGCAAATTAATATTTACTTCAGGCCTACACTGGTTCAGACCGTGTGAGATACCCCCACTACATACAGGGGTTTGAATCAGGCATTTTAAAATATAGCCATTTGAAATATAGCCATTTTTTGCAAAGAAATAATTACTTCAGGCCTACAGTGGTTTAGACCGTGTGAGATACTCCCTCTACATACAGGGGTTTGATTCAGGGATTTGAAATACAGCCATTTGAAATACAGCAATTTTCGGCAAAGCAATATATAATTCAGGCATATACTAGTTCAGGCCCTGTGAGATACACCCTCTACATACAGGGGTTTAAATCAGGCATTTGACATACAGCCATTTAAAATACAGCCATTTTGGGCAAAGAATTATTTAATTAAGGCCTACACTGGTTCAGGCCGTGTGAGATACACCCTGTACATACAGGGGTTTGATGCAGGGATTTGAAATGCAGCCATTTTGGGCAAAAAAATATTTACTTCAGGCCTACACTGGTTCTGGCCCTGTGAGATACACCCTCTACATACAGGGGTTTGATGCAGGGATTTGAAATACAGCCATTTGAAATACAGCCATTTTGTGCAAAGAAATATTTACTTCATTCCTACACTAGTTCAGGCCATGTGAGATACTCCCTCTACATACAGGGTTTTGATTCAGGGATTTGAAATACAGCCATTTGAAATACAGATATTTTGTGCAAAAAAATATTTACTTCAGGCCTACACTGGTTCAGGCCCTGTGAGATACTGCCTTTACATACAGGGGTTTGATTCAGGGATTTGAAATACAGCCATTTAAAATATAGCCATTTTGTGCAAAGAAATATTTGCTTCAGGCCTCCACTGCTTCAGGCCCTGTGAGATACTCCCTCCCTCTACATACAGGGGTTTGATTCAGGGATTTTAAATACAGCCATTTTGTGCAAAGAAATATTTACTTCAGGCCTACACTGGTTCAGGCCCTGCGAGATACACCCTCTACATACAGGGGTATGAATCAGGTATTTGAAATACAGCCATTTGAAATACAGCCATTTTGTGCAATGAAATATTTACTTCAGGCCTACACTGGTTCAGGCCCTGTGAGATACTCCCTCTACATACAGGGGTTTGATTCAGAGATTTGAAATACAGCCATTTGAAATACAGCCATTTTGTGCAAATTAATATTTACTTCAGGCCTACACTGGTTCAGACCGTGTGAGATACCCACTCTACATACAGGGGCTTGAATCAGGCATTTGAAATACAGCCATTTGAAATAGAGCCATTTTGGGGAAAAAAATATTTACTTCAGGCCTACACTGTGTTGTGGAAATTTTATTATGCGGACATTTTACTTTAGGATGTGTGTGTGTTTTTATAGTTTGTCATCTGTCTCCCTGTGTCTGATTTAGCCAAGGAGCGCTCTAGCAGAGGGCACTTTGGCTGAATCGGGACCAGTGGCAAAACCGTCAGTATGAAAACCTTCTAATTGGCTTGGAGACATATCTGCCTTTAAGACAGGCATATCTGCCTTGTCGGTATACTAGTTCCGTATACTGACAATAGCCGTAGCAATGCCTCGCAGATAATTTCAAACCTATGGGAACCAGTAGAATGATCTTTATTAGACACTGATCACCTTTGAGCAGTGTTGAATGAGGTCCATGCTGACAGTGATGGGGGTGGGCGGCCACCTGGCTGATCGGACAATGGACATGACTCATCCTTCCTTATACAGGGATGGGACGTGTGCATTGTCTGCCCAGCCACATTGATTGCCCCGCCCTGTCCTTTGACATCACTTCCTGTATCCTTGTCTTGGGCCAGCCCCTTTTACACCTTTTGTTAGTAAATAAAGGTGAGCAGACTGAGAAGGGCGGGAGGAGTCTCTCAGAATTTTCAACCAAGATGGTAACAGATATGTCTCTCTCTGACTGGGGCTGAGGAAAGGGGGACTTACCTTTTTCCTTACACAAACTTTGATGTGAGTGGATTACAACTATTAATATTTTTACTACAACAGTTGGCGACCACGAATTAGAAAGCTAATTTTTTTCCCCGTTATTAGCAGAACTTAAAGGAGACACAGCCTAATTTTTAAAAAGCAAAAAAGGCCGGCATAAGGTAATATCCTTTTTCCTTACTCTCATTGTTGAGAAAGTTTTGCTCTTTGTGAATTTAAATCTGTGTACTCCAATCTGCTGATATCAGAAAAAAATCTACTTAAAAGAACCTTATTGGTGTATATGATTGTTGTCTGCTGCATCAAGTGGTGTGAGGATAAGTTGAGTGTTTTTCCCTTGTGAGTTGATTGTACAGAGGTTGTATGATGAGATTGTATGATGAGCAGTACAGGGAATTGTGTTTTTTGTAACTTCTTAACTTTTATGTTACTTTGAATTTGTAAGAGGCAATTTTATAGAGGTTTATAGAGGCAGCAATTGGTTTTAGTGTTTGTACATTAGAGACAGCATTTAGAGAGTATTTTTATATTGTTAACCTGTAAATCACCCACAGAGTGGAGGTTGTGCTCTGGTTTCAGGGAGTAGGGAACAGGGAATATAGAAACTGTTTTTATTGTTGGATATTGTAGACACCATCTTGATTTCCTTTGTGTGATGACCATGTGCTTGTCGGCCATCTTTCGGCCATCTTTACCATGTGCTTGTCGGCCCATCTTAGTCAGTTTACTATGGAAAGCGATCTGATTGTTTTTGCCTGAAATGTTAGTTTTGTCAAATAATTATCTTGTCTTTTTGTAACCTTTTCTATGTACAGTTTTATTTTGTTTTGATAAGTTTTGTGCTAGATATCAGTTGAGTGTTCGGTTATGGTATAGCGCAGTGACCAGTCTGATACAGGAATCATTGTGTGAGCATTAGTGGCAGTTTAGTGGTGAAATCGTCCTATAGTTGATGATTCTGCTTAATGTTTGTATATCTGTGGCTGTTACACTGAATTGTAGACTTGTTTGGCATAATTAATACGGGTATTACAGTGTAGAAAGGTTCTGTGCCAAAAGTATTGGGACAACTCCTAGAAATTGGTACTAGTGTTTTGTTTTTTGTAGCAACCATTGTGGTGTTTGTTTTTGTGCAATGGAAAGTATTTTTAAAGAAGTGGCAAAGTTGAAGGACACGGCGGCCATTCTTCAGGCTATGCAGGGATCTACTGATCCATGGCTGCAGGCCCAGAATTGTGTAGCAAACCTGATCGGTACCAAAAAATGGCGCAAAAGGAAAGGCAAGTATGCTCTGATTTTTGCTGCTGGGTGGATAGCGGATAAATATCAAGAGTCTTGTAGGCTGAAGCTGAGTTTGGAAGGAGAAGTGGAAGATTTAAAAGTGGAAATTGTTAAATTGAGAACTCTTGTCCAGCAGGCAGCTGAAGCTAGCGCTAATTATGAATGTACTGTGGGGTGTAATACTGAGCTGTGCAAGGAGAATGAATGGTTATCTGAAAGCCTGACGCACGCACAGGGTGCTGTAAGGGAATTGCCAGAGTTATTGAAACAACCGTTGGAGAGTAATGTGTCTGGGATTGGAGGCAATGTATGGGCTGTAAGCATGGATAAGTCTGAGGATTGTGGTTCAGATAGTGGAACCGACTCAGGGATGGAGATGGACAATGTGTCTGGTCCTGGAGTTGGAAGTATCAACACAAGGCCAGAAGATTCCTCAGATGAGTCCGTGGTAAGTGGACTCAATATGGTAATGTTGTGCGCCAAATCAAATCGCCATGTGCCCAGACAAGGTATTATGCAGGGAGGCGAGCTATTCTTTGTTTTGCATGCAGGGAATACGGGCACATTGCACGATATTGTAACGTTGCTAATGGCAACAGACACAGGTTTGTTAAGTACCCCAGAACCACACCTAGAAGTGAAGTGGTTTATTCAGCACGATGGGGCAATGGTCCCAGACATGGTTCTTTGCAAAGGAAGAGAACCCAGGAACAGCCGAGGTCATTTATCAGTGAAGCAGATTTTAAATCACAATATGAACGGTTAAAATGTGAAAGAAACCGGTTTTGGGACCTTGTGATGTTAAATCCTGCTTCTCTGGTAAAATGAATCTGAAGCTGTTTGGGGCTGGGCAAATTAACATTTCAATTACTGGGTGGGTAGGAATTTCTCCTGTACGGTTTCAGGGGAACCCTCCAAGACATTGATTTGTTAATTCAGTCCTATACAATTGTATGTGTTCCTAAGGTTTTAGTTTTTGTATGCGTTTTGGGTTTTGAGTTAAAATTAACTTTTTACTGAATCTCAATGTATGTAGCAGGACTGTCTGTAACTGAAGTTTGTTATGTTTGTTTTTCTCTCCTGTTTACAGGTCTTCTTGTTTTACTAATCCATTTATTATTATTTTTTAGGTTTTTATTGAAGTTTCTTTCAGTTTTTCCTTATTTACCAACCCATTTTTATTTTTTAGCCTATTATTAATTTTTTTCCTTTTTATTTTTATTTTTTTAGGTTTTTCATATTTTGGCGCTTTTCTCTTTTTCTTTTCTCTTTCTTTCCCTCTCTTTTCTCTGCAGATTTGGTTAGGAGTACTGGGGGTCTCATGATATTGTGTGGGAACTACTGTCTGAATTCAAGGGTTGCTGCTGAGTGAGAGGTTTTTGATCAGTCACTGCAAAAAGGGCTTCGTGTGCTGTTCAGCTTGACTATATAGAATCATATCGGCAAAGGAAAGTGAGTTGATGAGCATTTTTTTAAGGAGACAAGGTGATATATCACCTGAGCATACCAATAGCTGTGTGAGTAACCCCATTCCCCACAGGAGTACTGTGTGTTGGTTTCCTGTGCACCCCTCATCCCCACAGAAGGTACTGTGTGTTCTCTGTGCACCCCTTTTTCCACTCCAGGTCAATTGGAAGCCCTATCCTGTGGTCAGGTCACTATTCAGAGCCAAAACCGAGGCTGGTATATCTCATTAGGAGACTCAGAGGGCCGCCGTGTGTCGGCGAGAGCCCTTTTCCTCACGCTGTTACTCCTTTTCCTGAGGTCTAACTAGGGTGAACGGAGTCCGTGTGTCGGTGCCAGAAATCCTAGGGCAACTCAGAGGCGAACGAAGCGGAGTAGCAGCCGTCCAGGCGTTTGTCGCAGGACACTGGAGGTGGACGCACCTACTTTTAGAAAAATTCCTTGCGTAGGTCGCGGGAAACTGTAGCTCGAGCATGAGTTTAGGGAACAGAAGGGTACCACTTCTGACTATAGGACAGCGGAGAAGCACATGAAATCCATCTATGGAGGAGGAGTTGTTAAGCCCCTCAAAGATTGTCACCAATGGACTGTAGGTTCAGAGTGGACCATCCCCAAAGAAGGGACCTTTGAGGTCTGGATTTGGGAAAAGTTTGTCCGTGAATTCCCCACTAGACTCCAAAGCCATGGTTCCCTCCAGAAGGCAGAACTGTGGCTGCACGAATCCATCGAGCTCCAGCAACAGGGCATTCAAAAGTCCCAGACAGTGCGAACTAACACTGTCATGTAATCCCGTCCCGCTAAGACTGCAGAGTCCAAGAGAAGCGCCTTTTTCCTTTTCTCTTTCTCTATCTCTCTCTCTCTCTCATCCCTTCGTCATCTCTCCATCTAATCTTGAGACGATGCACCATGTTTAATCCAGCTTCTCTTCCTCCTGGTTTTAAGGACGATGAGAAGGGGGGAAAGTGGTGCAGAAAACAACGATCTTCAAACTTTCTAACCCCTCAAATGTCAATCCTTTTCTTTGCTGGTACTTGGGTCCGATTTTTGCAAAGAAGGTAAAAATCACGGCCGATCCATGGCCTGAATGTTCCACTGTAACCCTTTTATTTCATCAGGTATGCCCCCAGGCAGCCCCACGGGTTATCACCCGATGTCCACCACCGGGTTTGGGAGTTCTCTTCCGGACCCAGACTCAATAACCAGTGTTCATTCTAGTCAACCAGGTGATTGCGTCGTGCTAAAGAAACATCCGAGGACGGGACTAGAGCTGAGATATCTTGGGCCATTCCAGGTGCTGCTGATGACGCCAACCTCTCTGAAGTTCGAAGGACGAGACAACTAGATCCACACCGGTCACTGCAAGAAGCTGCTCAACTAAGTCAAAGAATGCAGAGTATCACTTTTGTTTATTTGTTACAAGGAGGCATTTGTTGATAGACGATACATTATTAATATTAGCTCTGGCTCCTGCTCCTTGCTTATTAATCCTGTATGGGTGTCCGGGCAGCTAGGCGACCCGTAGATATGGGATCCTCCGGTTGTGAGGACGGTTATGCCTGGCTAGCAGACACCATTGACAAGGGTCAGGCCCATACTGACAGGAGCAGGACAGAGGCGGAGCTATGACTAGTAATGGTCAGAATCCTTTTTAAAGCTTTGGGAGGTCTTGGGGCTCACTGGTTTTCCATTGGATCCGGGTGAAAAGAAAATGGGACATGTACTTATGTTTTTTGTTTCCATTCCTTCTATACGCCGGAGTGAGATGTTCCTGATGTCTAATCGACTGAGTTACTGAAGACCGAACAGACAAGACGCCCTGAAGACCAAACCATGGACCAGATGCAGAGGATCCCAAACCAGCCGGCGACCAACGCGAAACGCCACCTCCTAAGTCACCTCCCGAAGAAAAGAAGACGTGTAAAGATTGACTTTACAAAGACTGTTTTTTTCAAAGAAGAAGATCGAGATCCGTCGAGGGACATTGGCGAGCATATGAAAAAGAGGAGGGACTGTTGTGGAAATTTTATTATGCGGACATTTTACTTTAGGATGTGTGTGTGTTTTTATAGTTTGTCATCTGTCTCCGTGTGTCTGATTTAGCCAAGGAGCGCTCTAGCAGAGGGCACTTTGGCTGAATCGGGACCAGTGGCAAAACCGTCAGTATGAAAACCTTCTTATTGGCTTGGAGACATATCTGCCTTTAAGACATGCATATCTGCCTTGTCGGTATACTAGTACCGTATACTGACAATAGCCGTAGCAATGCCTCGCAGATAATTTCAAACCTATGGGAACCAGTAGAATGATCTTTATTAGACACTGATCACCTTTGAGCAGTGTTGAATGAGGTCCATGCTGACAGTGATGGGGGTGGGCGGCCACCTGGCTGATCGGACAATGGAGATGACTCATCCTTCCTTATACAGGGATGGGGCGTGTGCATTGTCTGCCCAGCCACATTGATTGCCCCGCCCTGTCCTTTGACATCACTTCCTGTATCCTTGTCTTGGGCCAGCCCCTTTTACACCTTTTGTTAGTAAATAAAGGTGAGCAGACTGAAAAGGGCGGGAGGAGTCTCTCAGAATTTTCAACCAAGATGGTAACAGATGTGTCTCTCTCTGACTGGGGCTGAGGAAAGGGGTACTTACCTTTTTCCTTACACAAACTTTGATGCGAGCTGATTACAACTATTAATATTTACCACAACAACTGGTTCTGGCCCTGTGAGATACACCTCTACATACAGGGGTTTGATGCAGGGATTTGAAATACAGCCATTTGAAATACAGCCATTTTGTGCAAAGAAATATTTACTTCATTCCTACACTAGTTCAGGCCCTGTGAGATACTCCCTCCACATAAAGGGTTTTGATTCAGGGATTTGAAATACAGCCATTTGAAATACAGCCATTTTGTGCAAAGAAATATTTACTTCAGGCCTACACTGGTTCAGGCCCTGTGAGATACTCCCTTTACATACAGGGGTTTGATTCAGATATTTGAAATACAGCCATTTGAAATATAGCCATTTTGTGCAAAGAAATGTTTATTTCAGGCCTACATTGGTTTAGGCCCTGTGAGATACTCCGTCTACATACAGGAGTTTTATATAGGGATTTGAAATACAGCCATTTGAAATACAGCTATTTTGGGCAAAATAATTATTTAATACAGGCCTATACTGGTTCTGGTACTGTGAGATACACCCTCTACATACAGGGGTTTGATTCAGGGATTTGAAATACAGCCATTAGAAAATACAGCCATTTTGTGCAAAGAAATATTTACTTCAGGCCTACACTGGTTCAGGCCCTGTAAAATACCCCTTCTACATACAGGGGTTTGATTCATGATTTGAAATACAGACATTTTGGGCAAAGAAATATTTACTTAAGGCCTACACTGGTTCTGGACCTGTGAGATACACCCTCTACATACAGGGGTTTGATTCAGGGATTTGAAATACAACCTTTTAAAATACAGCCATTTTGTGCAAATAAATATTTAATTCAGGCCTACACTGGTTCTGGCCCTGTGAGATACACCCTCTACATACAGGGGTTTGAAGCAGGTATTTGAAATACTGCCATTTGAAATACAGCCATTTTGTGCATAGAAATATTTACTTCAGGCCTACACTGGTTCAGGCCCTGTAAGATAGACCCTCTACATCACGGGTGTCAAACACAAGGCCCGCGGGCCGAATCCGGCCCGCCAGACCTCGTCATGTGGCCCGCGTGGCCGCCGCCGATATGCGGCAGGCGAGCGAGCTGGCGGCGGCGGCTGGGCACAGGGAGATGAGCGCTTCCATTGTGGAAGCGCTCATCTCCAGTCATCTGTATCACCGTCCTCAGGACAGCGATACAGATGCCTGCCTGTGCTGCGGTAGGAGAGGGAGAGGCGTGTCCCTTTCCCTTCCTCTGATAGGCTGCAGGCACTAGGCCGGCAGCCTATCAGAGGCCGGAGCAGGCGACGCGATGACGTCATCGCGCTGCCTGAGCCATACAGCGTGGGACACAGGCCAGAAGAGGCCTGCATTGCATCACTGACATGGAGGTAAGTATGTGTTTTTTTTTATTTTTTTTATTATGTACAATACTTTTACTGACAGGGGCTGTTATTACTGGCAAAGGGGGGGCTGTTTGTTATTAATGGCAAAGGGGGGGCTGTTATTACTGGCGAAGGGGGGGCTGTTATTACTGGCAAAGAGGGGGCTGTTATTACTGGCAAAGGGGGGGCTGTTATTACTGGCAAAGGGGGGGCTGTTATTACTGGCAAAGGGGGGGCTGTTTGTTATTAATGGCAAAGGGGGGGCTGTTATTACTGGCGGGGGCTGCTATTACTGGCAAAGGGGGGGCTGTTATTACTGGCAAAGGGGGGGGCTGTTATTACTGGCAAAGGAAGGGCTGTTTTTACTGGCAAAGGGGGGGCTGTTATTACTGGCAAAGGGGGGGCTGTTTGTTATTACTGGCAAAGGGGGGGCTGTTATTACTGGCAAAGGGGGGACTGTTTGTTATTACTGGCAAAGGGGGGGCTGTTTGTTATTACTGGCAAAAAGGGGGCTGTTATTACTGGCAAAGGGGGCTGTTATTACTGGCAAAGGGGGGCTGTTTGTTATTACTGGCAAAGAGGGGGCTGTTATTGCTGGCAAAGGGGGCTGTTATTACTGGCGGGGGCTGTTATTACTGGCACAGAGGGGCTGTTATTACTGGGGGCTGTTATTACTGGCACAGAGGGGCTGTTATTACTGGGGGCTGTTATTACTGGGGGCTGCTATTACTGCCAAAGGGGGGGCTGTTATTACTGGCAAAGGGGGGGCTGTTATTACTGGCAAAGGGGGGGCTGTTATTACTGGCAAAGGGGGCTGTTATTACTGGCGGGGGCTGTTATTACTGGGGGCTGCTATTATCTCCAAATACTTATTATGAAATCTTTCTCATTAGGATAAAACACCTCATCAGCTCCACCGAGCCCCCGGCCAAAGTGTAAAAGTGGCGTCCGAGATCCCCAAGGGCCAAGCCAAGTAACTGTAAGTTTTCCGGCCCTTTGAGGGTGACCAAACTGCCCCCGATGAATTTGAGTTTGACACCCCTGCTCTACATACAGGGGTTTAAATCAGGCATTTGACATACAGCCATTTAAAATACAGCCATTTTGGGCAAGGAATTATTTAATTAAGGCCTACACTGGTTCAGGCAGTGTGAGATACACCCTGTACATAGAGGGGTTTGATGCAGGGATTTGAAATGCAGCCATTTGAAATACAGCCATTTTGGGCAAAAAAATATTTACTTCAGGCCTACACTGGTTCTGGCCCTGTGAGATACATCCTCTACATACAGGGGTTTGATGCAGGGATTTGAAATACAGCCATTTGAAATACAGCCATTTTGTGCAAAGAAATATTTACTTCATTCCTACACTAGTTCAGGCCCTGTGAGATACTCCCTCCACATAAAGGGTTTTGATTCAGGGATTTGAAATACAGCCATTTGAAATACAGCCATTTTGTGCAAAGAAATATTTACTTCAGGCCTACACTGGTTCAGGCCCTGTGAGATACTCCCTTTACATACAGGGGTTTAAATCAGATATTTGAAATACAGTCATTTGAAATATAGCCATTTTGTGCAAAGAAATGTTTACTTCAGGCCTACATTGGTTTAGGCCCTGTGAGATACTCCGTCTACATACAGGAGTTTTATATAGGGATTTGAAATACAGCCATTTGAAATACAGCTATTTTGGGCAAAAGAATTATTTAATACAGGCCTATACTGGTTCTGGTACTGTGAGATACACCCTCTACATACAGGGGTTTGATTCATGGATTTGAAATACAGCCATTAGAAAATACAGCCATTTTGTGCAAAGAAATATTTACTTTAGGCCTACACTGGTTCAGGCCCTGTAAAATACCCCCTCTACATACAGGGGTTTGATTCATGATTTGAAATACAGACATTTTGGGCAAAGAAATATTTACTTAAGGCCTACACTGGTTCTGGACCTGTGAGATACACCCTCTACATACAGGGGTTTGATTCAGGGATTTGAAATACAACCTTTTAAAATACAGCCATTTTGTGCAAATAAATATTTAATTCAGGCCTACACTGGTTCTGGCCCTGTGAGATACACCCTCTACATACAGGGGTTTGAAGCAGGTATTTGAAATACTGCCATTTGAAATACAGCCATTTTGTGCAAAGAAATATTTACTTCAGGCCTACACTGGTTCAGGCCCTGTAAGATAGACCCTCTACATCACGGGTGTCAAACACAAGGCCCGCGGGCCGAATCCGGCCCGCCAGACCTCGTCATGTGGCCCGCGCGGCCGCCGCCGATATGCGGCAGGCGAGCGAGCTGGCGGCGGCGGCTGGGCACAGGGAGATGAGCGCTTCCATTGTGGAAGCGCTCATCTCCAGTCATCTGTATCACCGTCCTCAGGACAGCGATACAGATGCCTGCCTGTGCTGCGGTAGGAGAGGGAGAGGCGTGTCCCTTTCCCTTCCTCTGATAGGCTGCAGGCACTAGGCCGGCAGCCTATCAGAGGCCGGAGCAGGCGACGCGATGACGTCATCGCGCTGCCTGAGCCATACAGCGTGGGACACAGGCCAGAAGAGGCCTGCATTGCATCACTGACATGGAGGTAAGTATGTGTTTTTTTTATTATTTTTATTATGTACAATACTTTTACTGGCAGGGGCTGTTATTACTGACAAAGGGGGGGCTGTTTGTTATTAATGGCAAAGGGGGGGCTGTTATTACTGGCGAAGGGGGGGCTGTTATTACTGGCAAAGGGGGGGCTGTTATTACTGGCAAAGGGGGGGCTGTTATTACTGGCAAAGGGGGGGCTGTTATTACTGGCAAAGGGGGGGCTGTTATTACTGGCAAAGGGGGGGCTGTTTGTTATTAATGGCAAAGGGGGGCTGTTATTACTGGCGGGGGCTGTTATTACTGGCAAAGGGGGGCTGTTATTACTGACAAAGGGGGGGCTGTTATTACTGGCAAAGGAAGGGCTGTTTTTACTGGCAAAGGGGGGCTGTTATTACTGGCAAAGGGGGGGGCTGTTTGTTATTACTAGCAAAGGGGGGGCTGTTATTACTGGCAAAGGGGGGACTGTTTGTTATTACTGGCAAAGGGGGGGCTGTTTGTTATTACTGGCAAAGGGGGGCTGTTATTACTGGCAAAGGGGGCTGTTATTACTGGCAAAGGGGGGCTGTTTGTTATTACTGGCAAAGGGGGGGCTGTTATTACTGGCAAAGGGGGCTGTTATTACTGGCGGGGGCTGTTATTACTGGCACAGAGGGGCTGTTATTACTGGGGGCTGTTATTACTGGCACAGAGGGGCTGTTATTACTGGGGGCTGTTATTACTGGGGGCTGCTATTACTGGCAAAGGGGGGGCTGTTATTACTGGCAAAGGGGGGGCTGTTATTACTGCCAAAGGGGGCTGTTATTACTGGCGGGGGCTGTTATTACTGGGGGCTGCTATTATCTCCAAATACTTATTATGAAATCTTTCTCATTAGGATAAAACACCTCATCAGCTCCACCGAGCCCCCGGCCAAAGTGTGGAAGTGGCGTCCGAGATCCCCAAGGGCCAAGCCAAGTAACTGTAAGTTTTCCGGCCCTTTGAGGGTGACCAAACTGCTGATGCATACAGGGGTTTAAATCAGGCATTTGACATACAGCCATTTAAAATACAGCCATTTTGGACAAGGAATTATTTAATTAAGGCCTACACTGGTTCAGGCCGTGTGAGATACACCCTGTACATACAGGGGTTTGATGCAGGGATTTGAAATGCAGCCATTTGAAATACAGCCATTTTGGGCAAAAAAAAAATTACTTCAGGCCTACACTGGTTCTGGCCCTGTGAGATACTCCCTCTACATACAGGGTTTTGATTCAGGGATTTGAAATACAGCCATTTGAAATACAGCCATTTTGTGCAAAGAAATATTTACTTCAGGCCTACACTGGTTCAGGCCCTGTGAGATACTGCCTTTACATACAGGGGTTTGATTCAGGGATTTGAAATACAGCCATTTAAAATATAGCCATTTTGTGCAAAGAAATATTTGCTTCAGGCCTCCACTGCTTCAGGCCCTGTGAGATACTCCCTCCCTCTACATACAGGGGTTTGATTCAGGGATTTTAAATACAGCCATTTTGTGCAAAGAAATATTTACTTCAGGCCTACACTGGTTCAGGCCCTGCGAGATATACCCTCTACATACAGGGGTATGAATCAGGTATTTGAAATACAGACATTTAAAATGCAGCCATGTTGGGCAAAAAAGTATTTAATTTAGGCCTACAGTGGTTCAGGCCCTGTGAGATACTCGCTCTACATACAGGGGTTTGATTCATGGATTTGAAATACAGCCATTTTAAATACAGCCATTTTGTGCAATGAAATATTTACTTCAGGCCTACACTGGTTCAGGCCCTGTGAGATACTCCCTCTACATACAGGGGTTTGATTCAGAGATTTGAAATACAGCCATTTGAAATACAGCCATTTTGTGCAAATTAATATTTACTTCAGGCCTACACTGGTTCAGACCGTGTGAGATACTCACTCTACATACAGGGGCTTGAATCAGGCATTTGAAATACAGCCATTTGAAATAGAGCCATTTTGGGGAAAAAAATATTTACTTCAGGCCTACACTGGTTCTGACCCTGTGAGATACACCCTCTACATACAGGGGTTTGATGCAGGGATTTGAAATACAGCCATTTGAAATACAGCCATTTTGTGCAAAGAAATATTTACTTGAGGCCTACACTGGTTCAGGCCCTGTGAGATACTCCCTTTACATACAGGGGTTTGATTCAGATATTTGAAATACAGCCATTTGAAATATAGCCATTTTGTGCAAAGAAATGTTTACTTCAGGCCTACACTGGTTTAGGCCCTGTGAGATACTCCGTCTACATACAGGGGTTTTATATAGGGATTTGAAATACAGCCATTAGAAAATACAGCCATTTTGTGCAAATAAATATTTACTTCAGGCCTACACTGGTTCAGGCCCTGTAAAATACCGCCTCTACACACAGGGGTTTGATTCATGGGTTTGAAATACAAACATTTTGGGCAAAGAAATATTTACTTCAGGCCTACACTGGTTCTGGACCTGTGAGATACTCTCTCTACATATAGTGGTTTGATTCAGGGATTTGAAATACAGTCATTTGAAATACATCCATTTTGGGCAAAGAAATATTTAATTCAGGCCTATACTAGTTCAGGCCCTGTGAGATAATCCCTCTACATTTCAGGGTTTGAATCAGGCATTTGAAATACAGCCATTTGAAATTCAGCCATTTTGGTCAAAGAAATATTTAATTTAGGCCTACACTGGTTCTGGCCCTGTGAGATACACCCTCTACATACAGGGGTTTGAATCAGGCATTTGAAAAACAGCCATTTGAAATACAGCCATTTTGTGTAAAGAAATATTTACTTTAGGACTACACTGGTTCTGGCCCAATAAGATAGACCTTCTACATAGAGAGGTTTGATTCAGGCATTTGAAATGCAGCCATTTGAAAATACAGCCATTTTGTGCAAAGAAATATTTGCTACAGGCCTACACTGGTTCAGGCCCTGTGAGATTCTCCCTCCCTCTACATACAGGGGTTTAATTCAGGGATTTGAAATACAGCCATTTTGTGCAAGGAAATATTTACTTCAGGCCTACACTGGTTCTGGCACTGTGAGATACACCCTCTACATACAAGGGTTTGAATCAGGCATTTGAAATACAGCCATTTGAAATACAGCCATTTTGTTCAAAGAAATATTTACATCATTCCTACACTGGTTTAGGCCCTGTGAGATACTCACTCTACATACAGTGGTTTTATATAGGGATTTGAAATACAGCCATTTGAAATACAGCCATTTTGTGCAAAGAAATATTTGCTACAGGCCTACACTGGTTCAGGCCCTGTGAGATTCTCCCTCCCTCTACATACAGGGGTTTAATTCAGGAATTTGAAATACAGCCATTTTGTGCAAGGAAATATTTACTTCAGGCCTACAGTGGTTCAGGCCCTGTGAGATACCCCCTCTACATACAGGGGTTTGTGTCATGGATTTGAAATACAGCCATTTGAAATACAGCCATTTTGTGCAAAGAAATATTTACTTCAGGTATACACTGGTTCAGGCCCTGCGAGATACCCCCTCTACATATAGGGGTTTGATGCAGGGATTTGAAATACAGCCATTTGAAATACAGCCATTTTGTGCAAAGAAATATTTACATCATTCCTACACTGGTTTAGGCCCTGTGAGATACTCACTCTACATACAGTGGTTTTATATAGGGGTTTGAAATACAGCCATTTGAAATACAGCCATTTTGTGCAAAGAAATATTTGCTACAGGCCTACACTGGTTCAGGCCCTGTGAGATTCTCCTTCCCTCTACATACAGGGGTTTAATTCAGGGATTTGAAATACAGCCATTTTGTGCAAGGAAATATTTACTTCAGGCCTACACTGGTTCTGGCACTGTGAGATACACCCTCTACATACAAGGGTTTGAATCAGGCATTTGAAATACAGCCATTTGAAATACAGCCATTTTGTTCAAAGAAATATTTACATCATTCCTACACTGGTTTAGGCCCTGTGAGATACTCACTCTACATACAGTGGTTTTATATAGGGATTTGAAATACAGCCATTTGAAATACAGCCATTTTGTGCAAAGAAATATTTGCTACAGGCCTACACTGGTTCAGGCCCTGTGAGATTCTCCCTCCCTCTACATACAGGGGTTTAATTCAGGAATTTGAAATACAGCCATTTTGTGCAAGGAAATATTTACTTCAGGCCTACAGTGGTTCAGGCCCTGTGAGATACCCCCTCTACATACAGGGGTTTGTGTCATGGATTTGAAATACAGCCATTTGAAATACAGCCATTTTGTGCAAAGAAATATTTACTTCAGGCCTACACTGGTTCAGGCCCTGCGAGATACCCCCTCTCCATATAGGGGTTTGATGCAGGGATTTGAAATACAGCCATTTGAAATACAGCCATTTTGTGCAAAGAAATATTTGCTACAGGCCTACACTGGTTCAGGCCCTGTAAAATTCTCCCTCCCTCTACATACAGGGGTTTAATTCAGGGATTTGAA
Organism: Bufo bufo; assembly: GCF_905171765.1. NCBI lineage: Eukaryota > Metazoa > Chordata > Amphibia > Anura > Bufonidae > Bufo > Bufo bufo. The sequence goes on from NC_053396.1 coordinate 73,501,869, forward strand.
ATACAGCCATTTTGTGCAAGGAAATATTTACTTCAGGCCTACACTGGTTCTGGCACTGTGAGATACACCCTTTACATACAAGGGTTTGAATCAGGCATTTGAAATACAACCATTTGATATACAGCCATATTGTGCAAAGAAATATTTACTTCAGGCCTACACTGGTTCTGGCACTGTGAGATACACCCTCTACATACAAGGTGTAGGAGAGTACCTGGGGTGGTGGTAAACGGGAGGTACGTGCCAGCGGGGGTCCTGGCCCCGCTGGAGTAAGAGCTGGAAAAGTGCATTTTGCAGCGGTTACGCTGTTAACAACGGATCCGGGCCGGCTCTTATTGGGAGCAGGCAGATATGCGGGCGGGTGCCTGTCTCCCCACGGTCCAGGCCAGGTTTTGCAGGGAAGGGTTAAAACCTGACCAGCAACAAGGGTGTGGTCGTCAGTGTGGAGCTTCTGTGTTCTCTGGCTGTGAGAGTGAGGAGTGGAGGTGAGCTGGGCTGCGTGCTGAGGCCTGTAAAGGAGTGTGCAGGGACCCGCAGCTGAATCCAGGAGGGATCCATGTCCTGTGGCTAGGAGCCGGACCCATGGACTTACTTCCCCAAGGAGAAAAGGTGACATTACTCCTGGCTTTAAATAGACTTTGCTTTATGTGACTGAAACAGGCCTCAAGTAGCCTGCAGCAGGGACTTGCTGTGTTTGAACTATTATTTTGCTGTGTGTGACCACCCTCCCTGTGAACTGCACCGTCTTTCACAAATATGCACCGTGTGAATAAACAAAGCATTGTGTTTTACACTAAGACCGGTCTGTGATGCCTCTATACTGCACTCGCTACCACTGCCTACCAGAGCGGATCCCCACAATTGGTGGAGGATGCGGGCAAACAGCAGTGAGGCCGAAAAATTGTGTTGTTTGAACTGTACGTCATATATTAAGCCGGCAAGTTTTGTGGCTCCAGATAAGATGGAGGAAGCCATTAGACACTTGGTGCAAAGTAATGAGGAGGCTACTCGGAGACATGAGGAAGCCCTGAGAGACCAGCGGCAGTTAAATAGTCTACTGGCCCAGCAACTGGCGACTATGCAGGAATCCATGCGTGTGTTACAACAACAAGCCATCCCAGGGGGAACCGCAGTCCTACCTGCTGCCCGGGATAAGGTGCGCTCAGCGTTAAGAAAGATGGGCCCCGAGGATGATATCGAGGCGTTCCTGATGGTCTTCGAACGCACTGCGGAACAGGAAAGGTTACCTGCAGAACAGTGGGCCGAAGTAGTAGCACCATTTTTAGTGGGAGACGCACAAAAGGCCTACTTCGACCTCAGTCAGGAGGAAGCCAAGAGCTATAAGAGGCTGAAGGGGGAGGTGTTGGCTCGTCTTGGGGTTAATACCTATGTGCGTGCACATCGAGTCTACCAGTGGGCCTTCTCTGAGTCCCGGCCTGCTCGGTCCCAGGCCTATGACCTGTTACACCTAGTAAAAAAATGGCTGCAGCCTGAGACATTGAGCCCCTCGCAGATGGTGGAACGGGTGGTGGTCGATCGTTTGGTGCGGACCCTGCCAAGGGCCATACAGCGCTGGGTTGGTCAGGGAGACCCCGGCAACCTGGATCAGTTAGTAAGCCTAGTCGAGAGGTATGTGGCGACCCAGGACTTGGTGCGGGACTCAACGCAGGTACGGGAATCCCGTCAGGCTCCCTCACAGGCTAGGGATCCGGAAAAAGGGACCCAACCACAAAGGGGGGGGGAGGCTAGTCCTACTCCAGGGAAGAGAGACCGGGGAGGGACCACGGGGATTCAATGTTGGCACTGCCACGGCCTGGGACATAGGGCAGCGAACTGTCCTCAAACACCTGAACCCATGGACTGCGGGTTCGCTCGCCGGTCCTCTTTCTTTGCCCGGCCTGTATGTACCGCAGATGCCTGGCCGGACGCCGATATGCCACCTCTGTGCCAAGTCTTGATCGATGGGCATCCGATTAATGCTTTGCTGGACTCTGGGAGCCTGGTAACCCTAGTGCATGAGTCCTTAGTGTCTGAGACACTCCCAGAGAAGCAAACCCTGTCCATTGTCTGTATCCATGGGGATCGCCGGGAGTACCCCACTGCCAGGGTTACCATGTCCGTGTTGGGCAAAGAGGTGCAGCATGTCGTCGGAGTGGGACGCCAAATCCCTTATGCCGCCATACTGGGAAGGGATTTTCCTTTATTCTGGACTCTATGGAAGAGCGATATGCCTTCCCTTAGGGACAGACGACAATCTGGCCCAGTGCCCGAGGATCCCGATGCGGGGATACCAGCCGTAGGGGTCACCACATCACCTGTAGAGTGTCATCCCGATAGGTTTCCCCTAGAGGTGTTGGCAGGCGAATCCGTGGAAACCCCGTCCATCCCGGACCTGGAGGTATCCCGTGACACGTTCGGGACCGCCCAGCTCCAGGATCCGACATTATTGCGGGCGAGGGAAGGGGTGACAGTGGTAAATGGGGTGGCTCAGCACCCAGGGGCCGACTCGGTATTTCCCCATTTAGCTTTTAACCAGGACCTGCTGTATAGGGTGGACAAGGTGCAGCACGAGGTAGTGGAGCAGCTGGTGGTACCCCAGCCATACCGCCGTGTGGTACTGGACTTGGCCCACTCCCACGTGCTGGGAGGACACTTGGGCGTAAAAAAAAACCAAGAGCGGATTCTGCAAAGGTTCTATTGGCCCGGGGTTTATGAGGAGGTCAAAAGGTTTTGCCAATCCTGTCCAGTGTGTCAGATGACGAGCCCCCAACCCCACTATCGCAGTCCCCTAGTACCCATGCCCATCATTGAGGTCCCCTTCGAAAGAATAGGGATGGATCTGGTAGGCCCCATAAACAAGTCGGCCAGAGGGCACCAGCATATCTTGGTGGTCTTAGACTATGCCACCAGATATCCTGAAGCGATCCCACTACGTCATACTTCAGCTAAGCTCATAGCTAAAGAACTCATGGGCATGTTCGCAAGAGTGGGGATTCCAAAAGAGATCCTGACCGACCAGGGGACACCCTTCATGTCTAAGGTGACGAGGGAGCTCTGCAAGCTTTTAGGGGTTAAACGGTTACACACGTCCGTATACCATCCTCAAACCGACGGACTAGTGGAGCGCTTTAACAAAACCCTAAAAACTATGCTTAAAAGAACCGTAGCCAAAGACGGAAAGGATTGGGACTTGTTGCTGCCGTACGTATTGTTCGCAGTGCGAGAAGTGCCCCAGGCCTCTACGGGATTCTCGCCCTTCGAGCTATTGTACGGTCGACGGCCAAGAGGGTTGCTGGACATCGCTAAAGAGGCGTGGGAGCAACAGCCCACCCCACACAAGAGTATTATAGAGCATATAGAAAAGATGCAGGACCGTATCGAGACAGTCCTACCAATCGTCCGGGAACACATGGAGGCCGCCCAACTGGCACAGAGCCGGGTATACAACCGGAGTGCCCAGGTCCGGACATTTAACCCGGGTGACCGGGTACTGGTGCTAGTCCCCACCATTGACAGTAAGTTTTTGGCACGGTGGCAAGGTCCCTACGAGGTGAAAGAGAAGGTAGGGCCAGTGAATTACAAGATATCCCAGCCAGGCCGGCGGAAGCCAGAACAGGTATATCATGTAAATTTACTGAAATCGTGGAGAGATAGGGAGTGTCTCATTGGGGACGGCCCAAGCACTGTCTTGTCTGCGGGGAAGATCCCAGCTCCACCCGAGGTCCCGGAGGGCACCTCCACGGTAAAGATAGCGGGTGGTCTGTCGACCAAACAAGCTCAGGAAGCCAAAGAGTTGGTGAGTCGAAATAGGGACGTGTTCTCTGAGCTTCCTGGTCGAACTTCGGTAGTCCGACATGACATCGTCACCGAGCCCCACGTCAGGGTACGGTTAAAGCCGTATCGTGTACCGGAGGCCCGGCGACAGGCCATTTCAGAAGAAGTAAGGTCGATGTTGAGGTTAGGGGTGATTGAGGAGTCAAGGAGCGAGTGGGCCAGCCCCATAGTCCTCATCCCAAAACCTGACGGTACTCTGCGCTTCTGCAATGACTTTAGAAAGCTCAACGAAGTGTCGAAATTCGATGCCTACCCCATGCCCCGGGTAGACGAGCTCATAGAACGGCTAGGGAAAGCTCGCTATTTCTCGGTCCTTGACCTCACCAAAGGATATTGGCAGGTGCCTCTCACGGAGGCGGCAAAGGAGAAGACTGCCTTTGTCACCCCCGAGGGGTTATTGCAGTACCAAGTTTTGCCCTTTGGCCTGCATGGCGCTCCAGCCACCTTCCAGCGATTGATGGACGTCATACTACGGCCCCATCGTCCATATGCTTCGGCATATCTAGATGACATCATCGTGTTTAGCCAGGACTGGGAGAGTCACCTGCCCAAGGTACAGGCCGTAGTCGATTCACTTAGAAAAGCCGGACTGACGGCCAACCCAAAAAAATGTTCGATCGGGTTCGAGGAGGTCCGGTACCTGGGATACGTGATTGGGCGGGGAGTTGTCAGACCCCAGGTAGACAAGGTTGAGGCGATCAAGAGCTGGCCCAGACCTCTTACCACCAAGCAAGTACGTTCGTTCCTAGGGATGATAGTATATTACAGGCGCTTTATCCCCAACTTTGCCACAGTAGCGGCCCCATTGACAAGACTTTTAAAGGGGAGGAAGACTGTGATGGTCCGCTGGGATGAGCAGGCGGAAGAGGCGTTCTCCCGTTTGAGGTCGGCTCTGTGTGGGTCCCCGGTTTTGGTGACACCAGACTTCACACGGGAATTTGTCGTTCAGACGGACGCCTCTGGAGTGGGCCTAGGGGCAGTACTCTCTCAGGAAATCAGTGGGGAGGAACACCCTGTTGTCTTCCTGAGTCGCAAACTCACCCCAGCGGAAACCAGGTACAGCGTGGTAGAGAGAGAATGCCTGGCCATTAAGTGGGCCCTCGAGTCCCTTAGGTACTATCTGTTAGGGAGAAGGTTCCGTCTGGTGACCGACCATTCCCCTCTTCAGTGGATGAGCCGGGCCAAGGAGGGGAGTGCCCGGGTCACCAGGTGGTTCTTATCCCTCCAGAATTTTAAGTTCAGTGTCGAACACAGGGCAGGCCGCTTACAGGGGAATGCCGATGCCCTGTCCCGGGTACACTGTTGTACGTGTGTCCAACCGCTCAGGATTGAACAGGGTGTGCAACCCTTCAGGATTGAACAAAGGGGGGGGATATGTAGGAGAGTACCTGGGGTGGTGGTAAACGGGAGGTACGTGCCAGCGGGGGTCCTGGCCCCGCTGGAGTAAGAGCTGGAAAAGTGCATTTTGCAGCGGTTACGCTGTTAACAACGGATCCGGGCCGGCTCTTATTGGGAGCAGGCAGATATGCGGGCGGGTGCCTGTCTCCCCACGGTCCAGGCCAGGTTTTGCAGGGAAGGGTTAAAACCTGACCAGCAACAAGGGTGTGGTCGTCAGTGTGGAGCTTCTGTGTTCTCTGGCTGTGAGAGTGAGGAGTGGAGGTGAGCTGGGCTGCGTGCTGAGGCCTGTAAAGGAGTGTGCAGGGACCCGCAGCTGAATCCAGGAGGGATCCATGTCCTGTGGCTAGGAGCCGGACCCATGGACTTACTTCCCCAAGGAGAAAAGGTGACATTACTCCTGGCTTTAAATAGACTTTGCTTTATGTGACTGAAACAGGCCTCAAGTAGCCTGCAGCAGGGACTTGCTGTGTTTGAACTATTATTTTGCTGTGTGTGACCACCCTCCCTGTGAACTGCACCGTCTTTCACAAATATGCACCGTGTGAATAAACAAAGCATTGTGTTTTACACTAAGACCGGTCTGTGATGCCTCTATACTGCACTCGCTACCACTGCCTACCAGAGCGGATCCCCACAAAGGGTTTGAATCAGGCATTTGAAATACAACCATTTGATATACAGCCATATTGTGCAAAGAAATATTTACTTCAGGCCTACACTGGTTCTGGACCTGTGAGATACTCTCTCTACATATAGTGGTTTGATTCAGGGATTTGAAATACAGTC